>NW_024733126.1:12452510-12497510 GCF_018991925.1 Homarus americanus | reverse complement strand
GAGCCTCGAGCCTTTCATTACCTCCCACCCACACCAGCTCCTTCAGGTTCTGACCCACAAAAACTCGTCTTTTACGCCCTCCTCATTCCTCTGCCCCGTCCTACCCTCCCCTCCACCAACCCACCCAACCACCAACCTCCTCGGCTCTCTCACCCCCACTCATTTGTCAGTGGCATCGGGCTCCATCTAGGCAGCAAATGAGGGCATAATCCAGTCCCTTCAGTGGTAACGGGGATCCGCCGCGCCCGCCTGACGTTTACTGCCCCGTCAGTCAATTAGTTGGTCACCTCGGCGACCCGGAGACGTCAGCGAGCGATTAAGAAGTTCGTAGCCGCAGCGGCCTTTAAGAGACTCGGGTTACAGACGTCGAGGGCCAGGCGGAGGAGTCATGGTGGGCTGGTGTTTGTTCTGGCTGGCCACAGGGGCAGGGAGGTCCCGCAGACGGATGAAAGAGAGTTTCTCCGTGGATCTTGGGGTGAGGTCATGAGGGAATTCTTGAGGAGGGTTTTTGAGCTCAAGGGTGAGGCCTCGGGGCTTGTCGGGTGAATACACCGGTCCTTCAGGTGATCACTGGCAGCTGTGAGGTGTTTGTAGAGACCATAAAGAAGGTAGTAGAGCCTTCAGGGAGGATCAGAAGTCTTTATACAAGGATGTTTAGGTTGTAAAGAAGTTGCTGAAGACTCCTAAGTACGTCTAGAGTCTTTGTTGCGAATCTTGGACGAGTAGTACGAGGGCGTAAGTTTGACTCTGTAACTTTAAAGATGACGTGAAATGCTGTGCCTTAGTTTTGATGTATTTGTTGAAGAACTTAAAAGACCCGAGAGTTCAAGTTTAATATTTAATACCATCTTTTATTTTTTTAATCTGCCATTCTTGCCACTTTTCACTCTTTCAAAAACATCTTCAGGTTTTAAGTTATATTTCTTTCCATACTCGAATTTCGACTTGATCAGCTTTCATTTAAAAGTCCATTTGTATGTCTGTGTCAACTCGCGACTTCATTATCCGACTAACACCCAAACATCACCCTCACCTTCTCATTTTGACTTTAGTGTCCATGTAGCGTCAGAGAGCGAGCATGTCTGGCCGGGTGGTGGGACATGTTGACCCGTCTGCTACATGACACAGAGCAACTGCTGGTAAAGTATCCGCTAATTGCCCGTGTCAAACTGCACAACAGGAAACAGATACTCTTGAGCGTTGGTTCACGTCATCATTATTTACTAATTTCACGTTACTCTCCGTTATCCATGAGTATTAGTCCAATAACAGCTTAAGAATGGATGTACAACGAGAAGGATAGAATTTGATGAGATATATGAAGTTCAATCTTTTTGCTAATACACATTGACCTTTGTATTGTACATTCCTGGGAGTTCATGAATTGCTTGCCAGTGAGATGACAAAAGGCAGTGTTGTGATAGGTCATTGTTCCTTGGTACTATGTTAACTGTGGTCATCTTTGTATTGACACGTGTGTTACTCCCCTGACTACATTACAGTACCTACACAATTGTTAAGGATAATTCTGTTAATGGCTGCTTGTGTTTATCTCTTGGCCATGTAGCGATCAACCGAGTTTAATCTTTCGTTATTTACCATAAAAGTGTATAAACTTATGTGTTGTCAAATAAGCAATTATGTTAACGACTTAAAAGGTCCTAGTCATTTATTGTATGTATAATATCATAAATCATCAAGTTCCCACTTTTCGTGCAAATTAACTCGTTCCTCAGCGCAGGTGTGTTTTTATCACTTCTGATGGATAAGATAGAGATAATTTCCTATTGCATTCATTGCTGTAAATTAAATATTACTCACACATCTTCAGTCAATTTGTAATCATTGCTGCAGTAAATTAGTCTTATCTATAAACTATGTGTCAGTGGACTATACGAGAAACCCGCAATATTTAACCAACACTGAAAGACCACTAATTTGCCTGACTGATAAATCAGGTCACAGTGTATGTGTATTCACAAATCCTCTCAGATATTGCATTTCACTGACATCAGTTCATCCTGGCGTGTCCAGCACGGCTGGCACCGCGTGTGGTCAACGAGCCATCGGCAACTGGCACTTGTGATATCATTCTACATTACACGCCCTTACTGTGAGGCTCCCCTGTATTGGCGTTATTCTTCTTACCTCTCCCTCCTTCCCTCATTCTCTCCTTCTATATTTCCCTTTCTTCCTCCCTTCCTCCCTGCTTTCCTTCGACGCCATCTCTCTACATTTTCGTTATCATCACTACTAATTAAACTTACACCGTCTTCTTGGCTTTGCGTTTATAGGTATCTCCCTTTTTCTTTCCCCTTAAGTAGTTAAGTGTCATTATAAATTATTCACAAACTCTGATAATACATAAGAACACACGTGAAGTATAACACCTATCTCGTTACTTCTTTTGTAATAATGTAGACGAATAAATGATTCGTTAGAGAAGCCACAGGAGTGAAACACGGTTCGTCACGGCCGTAGACTAATGTTCAGCCACCCAGCGCCTCTCCCCGTGCCCTGAGTATATGACGACTACATGCTGAAGAAATATTACGTGTTTTGATGGCTACTGTTAGTCGACCCATAGTATCAGATTATCAACACCGCTTTTATGGTCTTTAATTATGAGGGAATTTCATGGGGAGGAAGGGAATAAGCTCTTATAGTTTATAATGTTTACCTATACTGTACTGCATATTCATGTAATACTTAAATGTATGACAGGGTAATTCATTATTTTTTTTTAGGTAAATATAAATACGTCTTCATTTAGGACTGACACATGATAGTTGTTTAGTTTTTCACAGTGTTATATCATGTGTGTCAACGTACAACTTTCTGAGACACTGATCTCCACCATAACAACAAACACGTGACTCTGACTGTGTCAAGAAGTTTATATGTTACTCTGTCGTATTTTCAGTCCTTCTCCTTCTCTGTGTATTGTGTTGTTTATTTAATCTCTTTCTTTCTTTTCCTTTTCTCAGACTTCTTTTACTCCCTCTTTCTCACATTTGTCTCCTCAACTTTCCCCCCTTCATTATCACGTCATTATACTCTTCCTATCCCTCCCCCTATTGCTCTATCTTTCTCCTTCTTCTACCTCCTCCTTTTCATGCATCACCTCTCGTCTACTTTCAATTTATCAGCCTACTTCTTTTGCGTCCTTTCTCTTCCCCTGCTCCTCTTTATTCCCCTCTCCTCCTCCTCCTCCTCCTCCTCCATACCACAACATTCTCTTGTCCATGTCCCGTTGCTCTTCCTCGGTGATGACGTGATCCCTATGAATGACGATTTCCACTACTCGAGTTACGCCAGCGAGGACCCTATCAAAGAGCATAATAACCTCTTATGATAAACTCCGACTGGTGTGGAGTCTAGTTTACTTTGCGGCTGCTGATCGACGGGGCAAGGAAGGAGTTTAAAGAGAGAAGGCCCAATTGATAACGATGGTTTACCTAATTCACCGTGACGATCGTTTTAATTGAGGGGAGGTTCATATCTAATTACGATGGATGGAATTTCAAAGTGATTTACCTTATGAGTTCTGTGGATAGGAGTTCAAGAGGTTTAACTTTATGATGGTTTAAGGAGGGGGATATTTTAAGTGTGATTGGCAGTTATACTCGTTGAATGGTCCAGTCTATGTTGTTGATATGGTGGTTCATCCTATGCGGTTAGAAGTCGTGTGAGGGTGATCGTATGTCAAGGGAAGGATATCTGTAAGGTGGGTGGGTTAAGGGGAAGAGTGTGGTCAGATATGGGGTACAGAGAAAAAAATGGAGACTTGTGTTAAATAAAGATAAGAGAGAGGATGTTGAGGGAGAGATATAAAGGGAAAAGATAGTTAGATAAGAGAGAAAGATAGAGGGAGATAGTGTTCAAATAATTGATAAAAAGATAGAAGAATTAAGAGAGACAGAAAGAGAGAACGAAAGGAAACGAGAGAAAGCATGTTAGAGAAAAACGTACACATTAAATTCCTGAAAGATAGGAGAAAGAATAACAAGGTAGACATAATAAAACATAATAAAGAAGATAATTAGAAGAAAATAATAATATGAAGGAGAGAGGCAGAGGGAAAGATGAGAGATTGTGTGCCAGATGAGAGAGGAAGATAAGGTCTGTCATGCAGATGAAGGAGGGTATCTGATAGTCCTGGGTAAGGCCGGAGCAGCTGATGTCACGACACCCTCCCTCCTTCCCTCCCTCCCCTCCCTCCAGTCATGCTCAGAGCCTGTTACACACACACACACACACACACACACACACACACACACACACACAATAAAGAGAAAGATACGGAGATTAAACACAACACAAACAAAAACAATGATGAAAGTGGGAGAAAGCAGAGAATAATAAACAGGGAACAATAAATAAACACATAGAAAATAGAAAAAATAAAGAAGTAGATTAAAACACAAGGATAAAGAATGAGAGAGATATACAAAACACATAGACAACATCATCATTAATAACATCATCACCTCAGAGCCCGAACAACATGGTCCTGTTTACTGTTAGAGTATCTCGCCTCTCTGCTCTGTTATCATCCACTATCTCTGTCTCTCTCTATTTCCTTTCTTTTTTCTTTTTCTCTCTGTTTCAAACCTTTCCGTTACATTAACATACATTCTCACATTTCATATTATTCTTTATACATATTTTCAATGTAATTTAATAGCTATATAACATTCATAATGAGTCATGTTTTCAATCAATCTTTCACGTGGTAGTAAAAAAGTTATGATTTCTATTTTCTTTGTGTTGCTCATATGTATAAGAAAATGTAATTATTCATTGAAATATTCTCATCGACTCTATTATGCCATTTTATCAACTTACTATCTTCAACTTCTTACCTCTTGCTTCTGTATAACGTGTCGAGCAGAAAGAGACAAGTGTCATGTTTATTATGTTGGACACTTGTGGACTACACGATATGATAACGATATGCTACTGCTCGTGTGTGTGTGTGTGTGTGTGTGTGTGTGTGTGTGTGTGTGTGTGTGTGTGTGTGTGTGTGTAAGAGAGGAGAGTATAAGAGTAAGATCGCTTGTGCTTTAAGGAATAAAAAATAATTACAAATGATGCAGAAAGGGAGCGATGCAGTATAACGATAAAAGTAGAGATGATTATAGAGGAAGGTAAGAGGAGATAACTACACTGTAAATATAATAAAAACCTGTATCAAAATATCTAATGTACGTGGATCGTATAATAGATACATGATAAACACTGAAACTTGAGGGATTTTTTCTTCTTATTCTTACGTTACCGGCACACCTGTATATGGCAGGTGTTCTAGTAAACTTTTTTTTAATCACCTCACATCCTTACCTCCCTCTCCCTCCCCCTACTTCCCTCCTTTCCCCCACCCTACCTCCCTCCCCCTCCCCCACCCTACCTCCCTCTCCTGGTACTGTAGCATCTGTGTCTAGTGTATGACGTCCATAATGATTAAACCAATTATATTTTACGATATATTCACTTCCTCTTCTCTTTCGAGTCTTGCACCGAGATCCTTGCTGTTAATCGAGTCTCTGTAATAAGAGTATTTTGGTGGATAATTATAACTTACTGAATCATTGGTAAGGATGGAAAATTATTAAGGTGCCAAATTGATGAATGGGGGGGAACCTTGGTGATGGATGGTGGTTGTGGGTGTTAGGTAGAAGCGGAGTTGTTTGATGGTGGTAGTTGTGAGAGGTGGGTGGTGGTGTTGTGTGGTAGTGGTGTATGTTGGTGTGGGGTGGTGGTGGTGTTGTGTGGTGGTGGTGTGAGGTGGTGATTTGTGTGGTTGGTGGTGTTATGGGGTGGTGGTGGTGTTGTGGGTTGGTGGTGGTTGTATTGTGTGGTGGTGGTGGTGATGCTGTAAGGTGGTGATGGTGTGTGTGGTGGTGATATTGTAAGCTGGTAATGCTCTGGGGTGGTAATACTTTGTTGAAGTGGTGGTGTGAAGTGGTAAAGGTGTGTTGTGGTGATAGTGTGTTGTGGTGATGGTGTTTACTATGTACAGGGTATATATATGTGTGCGTGTGTGAATGTCGGGGTCACTGCAGCCCTGGGCAGCTGGTATATATAACACCTGCACTCACACATGTTTTGCTTTACATATCAAAGACGACCATGTGCTTATGTGTGTGCGTGTGTGTGTGTGTGTGTATGTGTGTGTGTGTGTGTGTGTGTCCTTAACTTACAGCTCATTTATTAATTAATCTTTCCTATTTTTCATACTTACTCCACTGATCGTCAAATCCTATGTATGTAATAAATCTGCACTTGTAAGTAACTTTCATCTCTTTCTAGTATCATTCCACTTATCTACATGCTTCTTTCTTTCCTTCAGTCTTTCGTTCATCCCCGATTCTTCTCCTCACCTTTTTCTTTTTCATCTTTTTTCTTCAACTTCTCATTTACTTTTTACTTTCTTCTGTGTCCCCCTTTCAACTCCCCTCTCAAATTTCTCGGTTGTATTCTTTATTCTAATTTTCTTTCATCTTACTATTTATCACTGTCATCTCTCAGGCTCTCAATCTTCATTTTATTTATTCTTTTTAATCCCTCTTCCTCCTGATGACATTTGAGTTTCTTTCCTCACCTTCCATTAACCATTTCCACTCATTTTCTTTCATCTTCTCCCTCTCCCCCTTCTCTCCTTCCCCACACATTAAGTACATCTTCCCTTACCCTTACTACCCCTTCTCCCCCCACCTGCTTTACCTCTCCAAAGCGTTAAATTGAACCTCTTCTATTACTTTTTCCTTCCCTATCTTGCCATTTCCTCTCTTCCCTCTCCCCTTTCAACCAACATTCTTCTCCATCTCATTCAATTTACTTTCACTTTTCTCCCTCATGTTTTACTTATCCTCCTCTCTTGCTAATGTTCATGATATTTATACCTTCACGTTCATCAAAGGCAAATCTGAGCAGAAAGTATGTAAACAACAAGAACAATGAAATGAATATATATATATATTTATATACCTGTCGGCGATGCACATATATATTTACTGTAGGATTTATCCGATTAATTCATGATGATGTATACTACCATACATCAGCAGTGTGTACAGTAAGTGTCGTGTCGGTGTACGCCAAATGTCACTACACCGAGAGCTGCGGTGCCACCAAGACACAGGGGATCGCTTGAAGATTAGACACCCTAACTTATTTCACCTGATGAATAAGTATCCTAACGCTAACCTATCAATGACCTATCTTAACCAAATGTAACCTAAGTTAACTTTAAGCTAACCATACCAAGAATTACCTAACCAAACGTTAACCTAACCTAACGTAGCCTTACCTCAGCTAACCTAACCTAACCTAACTTAACCTGATTCTAACCCAACCAAACCTTATCTAACTTAATATAACCTAATCCCCAGCTAGGGTGTCTAATCTTCAGGTGACACGATGTAGGGAACAGAGGAGAGAAAAAAAAGTTTTTTGATAGTTAATCATTACGTCTATTTGTGAATATATTTATTTCCTTAGTGTCGGTATAATTTATGTACTCGATAATGTCGCCTCTGAAAATCGCTGGTGCAGACAGACTTAAGCCACAGACACTTGCACTAAGAATTAGGAGTTCAAAACAAATTTAAGGTTTGGTACGTCACAGGAGACAAATAGTGCACACTGCCTAACTGTCTTTCTCCCGGCTGTGGTCAGGGTAGCATTCCTGTCTCTGAATGCACTCACTTCTTTCATCATATCCGATACTCAGTCGAATGTTTGTTTACAGCCTTTGGCATCGCTCCTCAGCATCTACTGTACATGTACTACCCGAACCGATCGCTATCTTGACAGCAAGTTTTAGTGTTTGGCTACTAAAACTGGAGGGTTTAACTTAGTTTATATTTAGAGATGATCACAAGCACCTAGTGAACTCACGTCTCAGTATTTATTCGTTCCTCACATTCCATGTCTTTATTATTCTACCGTGTTTTCATTTCGCGTAAATTGTGTGACATGAGGAAAATGAATCATACTGTGTTTGGAGCCGTCCCAGTCGTCTAGAGTGTAAGATCAATACTAAATTTACGAAAATGTGTGTTCCAACATATTATACCCTTTCACCCTATTCTAATCAGTCTAAATTTAAGAAATATTGCAAAATATCTTGCAGATACTAATTTTATTTCCGCGTTCAGTCATATATCATTACCGGAGTTACCGGCAGCAGCGTTCTTGTCAGCACGGCGGTCGCCACAAGAACTGACCTGTTCACCAACGTTCTCTTGATGTCTTCCCATTCCCCCCAAACCCCCGCCTCCCACAGCGCCAACGTTGAAACTGAAGAGGTGAATTTCGTTCACTGCTGTAAACTGTATTCCTGTAACTCATTCTAGCGATGTTTTAAAAAAATTATATCTTATATAATGAATGGAACTGCAAACGTTTACTAAACTGTAAGAACACATTAAACAAATGTGTAGCTAAAAGTGTTTTATTTTGTGATATCACAATTATACCATTCACTCTAACACCAAACTGCACGAAACGCTATGGATTTTCCCAGAAGGATGGCGCGCAGCGGAGGAATACACAGGGGGCGGGCCTACGCATGCGCAGTCAGCAGCGGGGAACATGGCCGCCATAACTTCACTTTATGGTTTGTTTTGATAGCGCGATGTAGTAAAATCCACGCTCTCTACCATGTGCTCCAAAGGAATATCAGGGGTCCTCCCTCCATTCTCTCTCTTTAAGGTCAATGTCATCCACGAGCTCGGGACAATTTGAGTTTTATGGCCACTAATCCTGATGAGGGCGAGTGTTTTAGCACTAGATACGGCGCTCAACAGCCGCTGCAAATTGGCTGATTACTATCTTTATTGCTTGTTAAGTTACTCTTAAACACACACGTTAGCCGAGATTCGCACACTCTTCACACAGGTTTTATAGTCCAGGGGGAGGAGGAAGTGTTTTTTTTAGTAGCAGTAGTCGGGTACGGACCTTTCATCGCTATGGTGGTAATTGGTACTTTGACCACAATGAAGCGGAGTGGACTCATTTATATAGGGCGGCGAAGCGGGACTTGGGTTGATTATTTTTGGTACGTAGATGAATTAAATATTTTTATGAGGATAGTAATTAATTATGTTCTAAATGGAAAAATTCTGAGGAAATATTTTAATTGATACATATGAATAAAGGTTGATTATTCCTATTAAAATTATTTATTTGTTTTTTGACATTTATTTATTTACTTATTTATTTATTTAATATTTTTTTGCATGACAGAGAGTCGTTCATACTAGTAAGCGTTATCTGTCGTCTCAGGAAATCTTAACAAAGTTATGAATATTAATCTAGATCGACTTTGCTTATTTTCATCCTTATTTTTATTCGCGTGTTGAGAATAACATCTGCATTTACCATTACAACACAAAATACATTAAATAATTTTATGTTAATAATTTTTATTTCATGTATTTTACAATCGGCGAAATTTGAGGTCCTTCCGCATAGATCGAAGACCAAGTTGAGCCTCAATTTTGAAGCATATAATGTGCTATTTTGCTAAATTCTCCACATCTTTGACCTACTTCAAGACACCAACTTCCTTAACTCAAGATCTCCGAGGGAAAAATCTGGCATTTGTGACCGTGAAGTTTGTTTGAAGTTGGGAACCTCACCAACAGCGGGGTGTTTGCCGCAGGTCGGAGGCTGATGGGATTTCCCGCCGCCGCCTGCCGCTGTTGCCGCCGCTGCCATCACCATACCGGCGCCGCCTCTGACGTCACACCAACCTGCTGCGAGTAGGCCATTTCCCAAACCGCAAATTCCGCAGTTTGGTGACTTGCGTGATCCATCCCTAAGCCTAAACCAACCAGAAAGGCCTTGTTATACCTCACCAACAACACCCGTTTATACACTACACCCTCCAACACCCACCAACAACACCATCATCCACCCTGGCGGTTACACAAATACTTCCTCTTACGTGAATATGAACAATTCTCACTGGTGTTAAGGTTTATAAACATACCCGATGAACAGGACTATGAACTCGATTAGCCGGAGGATAAATACTACGTTCAAATTGCCTTTGACAACTGACAATGAGTACGACTGTAAATTGTGAGAGTCAGGCCGGGATAATGGAGTTGAAAAATATATCATTCCTTATTGGTGGAGCTGAATTTTCATAACAATGGATGGTATACTCGCCTTCTTGCTCATTGTCTCATTTTCTGTGTTGTTGATAATCGTTATAACGTTAAGCTTATTATTGTTATATTAAACGTCGCGAGTATAGCACTGCTCTATATTTTCCTATCAAGATTATTTTGCTGGTAATACGACAGAGACGTTGTGTTGCTGTAGTATGAGTATATTAAAGTATGTATACACTACAGCTAATGAAAGTTGTTATTGAATTAAAATATATTCAAGTTTGCTTTAATTTGTATATGTCAAGTGTAATTATAGCAGATGAAATTGTTTTACGATTTATTAATATATCCGTAATATACTATGAGGAGCTAACATGATCTGGAATAGAAACACCGCCTTTGATTTTTTCGATATATTTTTGGAGAAATAAGATTTAAACCTTTCATTCTCAAAAGCATATTTTTTCAGCCTTAGAAAGGAAGTTGATATTAAGCGATAAATCACTGACGGAGGATGTGGCAGCGAAAAACTGTGAACCAACCATCAGAAAGGGAGTCTAATATGCCAATACTTCTCAGTGGAATATGAAATTCATGATTAAAATTATTTCATTAAGACATTCAGAAGACCATTGTTAACAACAAGCGTACAGAAAAAAATACCTGACCAGTAATTCAATTCAGTTTAGTTTAGCCTTAAATGTAACATAACTCAACACTGTTTTGAACCTGTTTAACTTCATCATATTTATTATTTAATGCTAAATTTTGTTTGATTAAATATTATCATTAACTTTAACTATATTCAAGGTTATAAAATAAAATCATACACATGTAGCATATATATATATATATATATATATATATATATATATATATATATATATATATATATATATATATATATATATATATATATATATATATATATATATATATATATATATATATATATATATAAGCAGTGGTAGCGTTTAGGTGTTTCTGGAAGGAGGTGAGGCAGACAGAGAGATTAATACCATACTAGATATATCGTCTTTCCCTCTCCCGCCGTCAGCTAGGGCGAGATGTATCGCTGGGTCGCCCGCCGCTGTTCTCAAAGGCTATTGAAAGAAAACTTGAACCTAAAAAGATTATAAGTGTTTTTTTATGTGGAGGAGAGAGAAGGGGAGAGAAGGATGGCAGTAAGAAGAGAGTAAAGGGGGATAGGAATGGGGATAACATACGATGAGAAACAATTGATGATATATAAAAAAATAAACTAAAATTCAAGAATCGAGTGAATTAAATGTACGAAAATAATTAAGGTGTAAATTGATAAAATAAAACACTAACACAAGGAAAGAAAATATATTGAGGTCACTTATTACTTGACCACTATGACCATCCATTGTGTGAGGAAACTATTGATCACATATTGTCGTAGCTGTTACCGCTGGAACAAGCTCTCCAGATGTAGGTATTAGGGTCTATAGATACTATTACTTCCCCCTTGGTTATTTCCCCCTCCCTCCCCGCCAAATACACCGAACATTGTGGAAGTTTATTGATTTAGTGAGCGTGGTGACCGAGTGGCCATTTATATGAAGTTTGAGTGTAGTTATCAGTATCGTAAATTCCCAACAGGAGTCAGAATCATATAGTGTTTTTCTGTTGTCGTAAAAGAACACAATCAAACACAGTTTTTGTTTTAACATCATCCAGACAGCAGAGATCGATACAGCCAATCATAAATCCGTTAAAATTGACAGAAAACAAATTATTGTCCTTGGAAATGAATAACAATAATAATAAAACGTTTTAAGGTGGGCTGCAAAGTCCCATAGAGTTTAGTGTAACATTTGTTTATGGGTCCCGTTTACCAAGGTGCCCGTCCGCCCGCCGTAGACCATTGCTTCCGTTCCTCGATCACAACATTACCACCTTTCATTTCGACTAAAAACTGAACCATAAAATTATAGCTTTGACCTGAGTTGTATATTCAAGTTTTTACGCGATTGTCTGCCGTTGATGGAAGAATTTTATTGTTTTTGCAATGGACACGTTAATTATATTCTGTATTTTCATTAACTATTTTTTTCCTCTGCTATTCTTCTTGTACGTTCATTGTAAATATCTAGCAGGTGTCTCTCTCTATTTTCTAATATTTATACCTTCAAAAACAAACCAATAATATCATGTCTCATACCTCACGTTATTATTACCCATTTTTTTTCCATCACTTCATTTAACTTTATTGTGTTGGGATTCACATCGGTGCGGCAGACCTATATTTTCCAAGACTTTTGCTCTCATGTTGTTAAGAATTTGTTACATTGTATGACTTCGTTACTCGCTATTATTACCATCAAAATATTTCTTGATAATACCGTACTGTATATGAAAATCGAGATTGCTAGTCCCGCCGCGGCATATAAAATAAGTCGCTGTCTTATGTTAGCTGAAACGTATAATCGTCATTGTGTTTTACAAAAAGTTCGTGCCACTTCTGGATCCACAACCTAAGAGACGAGACCACATGACTGTAAGGTGGAAAGTAATGTCTTCTCTTAACTTTATAAATCAGTTTTCTTAGTAATGAATGTTAAAGATAAATATGATAACAAAAAAATACATATATACGTATTTCTTAAACCTTAAATACACCGAAATATCTTCATGTCATATTATTTTGTATTTTTGTCCATTGTAATGGTAAGGTTATCGTTATAAATGATATACCTTTACGGCTACTGTGGTGATACTGACGGAGTTTAATTTTGTTTTTCTTCTTTCGTCCTCAGATTATTGTCTTGTACGGAACACATTGAATTTGTTTTGCATATTCTCAATCTAATTTACGTATTGTGTCCAGTTGGTATTTCTTCATTTCAGTAAAATTAATTCTGAATACTAAAACATAATGCATCATTGTTTTTTCACTTACAAAAGTTATATGAAATTTATAATTCCTTCCTTTTCCATTTTGTATCGTTTTTATTAGGTTTTCCTTATTAAAATATTCATCTTACCTTAATGATTTTAACCTAATTTTCATAATATTATGCCACTACCTAAATTTATCGTTATTATTTGTTCCAATGAAATCTGTTATTACGTTAGTGATTCATTTTCTAAAATTATCTATGTTATCAGCTTGTCTTAGTATTTTTCTTCACACATGAGGTTCGATTTAATTTTTAATCCTCGTGTACTTTATATTCACAGGCTGTTACAATATGATGCCACAGTTCACGATATGATTTCCAAATGTTCGGCAAACTAGTCATGTATTATTCCAGTTGTCATTCCCGTTGTATTTCACACTGAGACTGTAAGTGAACAGAGAGAGACAGAGAGAGAAAGAGACTGAATGAGAGAAAGGGAGACAGAGTAAGAAGGATAAAGAAACTAAGAGAGAAAGTAAGAGAGAGAAAGAAAGAGAAAAAGAGAAAGAGAGAAAGAGAGAGAGAGGGGATAAGAGGGACAGAGCGAGAGGAAGAGAGACAGGAAGAGAGGAAGAGAGAGAGAGTAAGCTCAAGTGTTTATTGGGTCACCTAGACATTCATCTCCCTCCGCTTCACATCCCACCAAATATATCAACGTGAACGCCAGCATCCCACGTATACATATATTCTTATTTTGGCCAGGGGGGGAGGGAGGGGTGTATATCGGCCTCGCTTGGGGGTACAGAAGGTATATACTCTGCGTAAACAAGTTCTACTATGCATCACCCGACGACCTATCTTATTGACGGCCTCGGTGCTCGCTGATGTCATGCCCCCTCTACTTGTTTGTGGTCTATGAGTTTTTTTTTCCTCCTTCTTCGTCTTCTGTGTTGTGTGACGAAATATTTCCTAGTTGGTACTTAACCTTGTTTACGAGTGGACGATAATTCTCTTCGATTATAGATATAACCGTTGGTCTTTGGTCTTATTTCACACGTGTTTGTGGGATTGTTTTTTGTTTTCTTTAGTATAAGTGATCATGATTGATGTATAAATTTCCTTTTGTTTCCTTAGATTGATGTGTTCTGAACTTTTACTCTGATTATGGAGTGATTTTTATTTTCATTTCAAAGATTGATGATTTCTCTTGATGGTGAAATTATCGGAGTAGATATTATGTTCTTCTTGGAGTTTTTTATTTTATTTTATGAATGATGATGTGTGACTTGAGATACACTTCGACTCCCGTTGTTTCCAGATGATAGTAGTTGTAGTAGTAGTAGTAGTAGTAGTAGTAATAGTAGTAGTAGTAGCAGCAGCAGCAGCAGCAGCATGTTCTCTCTCTCTCTCTCTCTTTGATTTTATGTCTCTCCCTCTTGTCTTTCTTTCTGGCAATTTTCTCTCTAACTCTCATATTCTTATCCTACTCATTTTCTGTCAGTCTATTCTCAAGTTCTCTATCTTTCAATTTCTGCCTTCCTCTCACTTTCTTTGTATATTCTCAAGTTATGTCTCTTATTTTCTGTCACTCTTATTCTCTCTCATCCCTCTTCCTTCCTTCTTCCTTCCTCTCTCACTCAACCCTCTCTACCTTCCCCTCTCAAGTATCAGGTACTTTGAGGGGTTCCATTTTTCCCACAGGATTTCGATATTAATTGCCCTCTGTTTACATACGAAGAGAGAGAGAGAGAGAGAGAGAGAGAGAGAGAGAGAGAGAGAGAGACCAGACGCCATCCCTTAACACTAGCCCTTAGAGGGGGAAATTTACACAAGATCCATCCAACAATTCCATTTCGTTGAGAAAACACCTCATACATCTCTGGCTGTCAGTTGGCCATACGACTCACATACATTTTCTTGACCCAGAGAAAAAAGGGGGTATGTGGGAGCCAGGGGGGAGAGGATGTGAAGGTAAAAAAAAAAAAAAAAAAGGAATGGAAAAAAATCAAGGAAAAAAGGAGATTAAACAAGGGGGTGTAAGGAGGTTGGGAGTTGGGGGGGCGGGTTAAGGTGGGGTGAAGGTTTAAAAAAAAGTTAAACGGAAATTAAGAAAAAAAAACGCAGAATAAAAATGTCTAAGACGAAGTGGGAAGGAAATAGTGATTATGGGAAAAGAATTTATGTTCATGTTGTTTTTATTTTCATTTTACCTCATTGAAATGTTGAAATATTTATAGGTGTATTATTATTTGTACTATTGTTATATTATCATTATCGTTTATACTATTTTTATTACCAATTATTATTATTATTATTATTATTATTATTATTGTTATTATTATTATTATTATTATTATTATTATTATTATTATTATTATTATTATTATTATTATTATTATTATTTTCTTCTTATTATTATTATTGATATAAATAATATTATCTCCCATTATCAATATATTATTACTGTCTGAAATACGGAAACAATTGTTATAGAGCGTTGCTAATGAATGTAATACGTTGATAACTGCTGTTGATAATTGCTGCAATACGATAATAATTCATGGAATACGTTGATAATTATTTCTCATCAGCGTGTAAATAATCATTCAGACATAAGTCATTTCTGTTCCCATCCCTAATCATCATTACCTGAGTTTACCTGGTTATTGTTTGAACATTTTTTAAGGTATGGGGGCAGAGTAGCGTGGAAGAGGGGAGGAAGAAGAAGATCAAGAAAGGGGAGGAAGAAGAAGATCAGGAACAGGGGAGGAAGAAGAAGATCAGGAAGAGAAGAGAAGGAAGAAGATTAGGAAGAGGGGAGGAGGTAGATCAAGATGTGGAGAGGGGAGGAGGAAGATCAGGATGTGGAGAGGGGAGGAGGAAGATTAGGATGTGGAGAGAGGAGGAGGAAGATCAGGATGTGGAGAGGAAGTGCAAAATCAGGAAGAGGGGGAGAGGGGGAGAGGGGGAAGTTTGTGAGGCTTGTGGGTTAGGGAAGTTGTGATAGATGGTGGTGGTTGTGTTGATAGGTAGTGATGAGTTGTGTGGTAGGTGGTGATGTATTTTAGAGGTGGTGGTTAGTGTTGGTGATGCATGCTAAAAGTGATGGTGGTGGTAGTAGTAGTAGTAGTAGTAGATGGTGGTGATGTATGCTCGTAGTGGTGGTAGTAGTAGTAGAAGAGAGTGATGTCAGGGTAGAACCGACCCGCCTTCCATTGGACGGTGAGAATTTCCAACATAGGACTTCAAACACATCCAACGAAGCCCATGTTGACGTCAGTGCTCGAGGATTCTGGACGCATGGACAGCGTACCTTCTTCGACATCAGGATTTTTGATCCCATGGCCGCATGTCACCGTAACTTAGCTTTTGATGCTGCACACAGGAGGAACGCGAACGACAAGATAAGGGCATACGGGGAGAGAATTCAGAACGTTGATCAAGGCAACTTCACTCCTCTGGTGTTCACAACCTCTGGTGGGATGGGACCAAGTGTAAGATGCTTCTACGCCAGACTCGCGGAGGTGCTATCCGAACAGACGCAGCAGCCCAGAAGTTATGTTACAGCCTGGATGAGATGTCGACTGTGTCTATTGGGGGAGGATGGAGGTAGTGATGTATGCTAGTAAAGGAGGTGTTAGTAGTAGTAGAAGAGAGTGATGTATGCTAGTAAAGGAGGTGGTAGTAGTAGTAGAAGAGAGTGATGTATGCTAGTAAAGGAGGTGGTAGTAGTAGTAGAAGAGAGTGATGTATGCTAGTAAAGGAGGTGGTAGTAGTAGTAAAAGAGAGTGATGTATGCTAGTAAAGGAGGTGGTAGTAGTAGTAGAAGAGAGTGATGTATGCTAGTAAAGGAGGTGGTAGTAGTAGAAGAAGAGAGTGATGAATGCTAGTAGTGGTGGTGGTAGTAGTAGTAGAAGGTGGTGATGTATGCTAGTAATGGTAGTGGTAGTAATTATTGATATACGTTACCTGTGGTGGTGGTAGATGGTAATGATGGTGTTGGTTGTAGTAGATGATGGTGATAAGGACTGACGATAATACTAATAGTAGAGGTAGATAAGAATGGTGGTTTTTGTGGTAGATAATAATGATACTGGTTGTAGTAGATGTTAGTGGTGTTTGTGGTAGACGATAGTGAAGCGTGGTGTTTATTAGTTGTTAGGTCTTGATAATTGGTTCTTGTATACTGTCTGTCTGTTTATCCATTCATCTGTTTATCTGATTCGTAAATGTCATTCCCTCTTCCCTCCTTTTAGATAATAATATTGATTCACCACTACGAGTGTAGTTTATACATATTTACATATTCATATATTATCCCACTAGGGTAAGAGACTGAGCCTGGGGCACGAAGGCTCTGAAGTTCCTGAATGAACTGGCCTCCAAACTTATTGAAATAACCAGACAACAGGATGACCCAGAGAGGGAATGTTTACTGTATACTGTACTGGGCTCTCGTCTCTCACCTGAGGAGGTCGGGAGAGTCTTAGAAATGTTTTACCTATACGTATATTTACTGTAGATTAGAATAAGTAAAAAAAAATATAAATAAAAAAAGAAAAAAGAAAGGGGTGGTAGGAGAAGAAAATATTTCTTCACAGTTCACGAAAAAATATCCTAATTTTTCGTGAACGGTTCTTATTTTCTTCTCTGAGGCGAAGGGTCTCCTAACACATCAAATTAGAGGTGGTACCCCTATAAATAAATAAATATATATATATATATATATATATATATATATATATATATATATATATATATATATATATATATATATATATATATATATATATATATATATATATATATATATATATATATATATATATATATATATATATATATATATATATATATATAAGATGTTAATGATATAGCTTTACGCCCTCATGAAACACATAACATAACCTAAAGACAACAGCTATAGTTTATGTGTGTGCGTAACCCATATTTAATGCTGCAGGTTGTAGACTGGAATATAAATATAAGTTATCCCGGTCCCAAGTCGAGTATCCTGCTCATGTAAGCAAGGAGAGAACTAATTGTGCATAATATATGGGATTCTTTCGTCCGTGCAGGACTGTACTCCCACATACAATATATCTTAATGCATAACCTTCAAAAAAAAAAATTTCATCCTTGAAATTTAAGAACACGCTAGAGGCTGCTATTTCTTTAGTGTTCTCTTTGTAAAATATAAATTCGACAGGAACAAGTTATTTTGATGAAGGTCCAGTAATTATAGTTTATAGACGATTTATTTTCTGTTGTGTGATGTTTCATAACAATCCAGTACATAAATAATGAGAGCGGAACTTCAACTGAGTATATTATCTATGTGAGGAAATATAGTAATTGGCTCCTCCTCCAACTAATATATGACACCTCTAATACTTCAGAGATGGATAGCGTGTATACAATGTTAACACACTATTATAAACAGTTAATCACAAGAACACTATTGATAGGGGAGGAGTTAACAGTGAAAAATGTTACTCCTAGTCGTCGAGGAGGAGGAGGGGGCGGTAATTCATAACGAAACAATAAATAACATTGCGATAATTAAGACCCGAAACGAACCGGAGTGAATGAAGCAGTTTTTTCCAATAGTCGTTCCTTCTAGAGCAGATTCGAACGAGTAGTGCGTGTCTGCGTGCGTGCGTGCCTGTGTGTGTGTGTGTGTGTGTGTGTGTGCACGTGTGGACTGCGGTGCGGCTATGATTCATTCCAGAACAGATTCTAGCGAGTGAATGAAACAGTTAGCGAAGTCAATGTGTAATTTCCTCATGGACTTGGGGTAAGGGGGGGGACCTCTTATCTATTTCAGATGCACACGAGACTATGCTATCTGCCAGAGATTTTTATCACCCTGAATTTATAGGCTTTTAGTGCAGAAACACAATATTTAGGGAAGGTTGTGTGTGTGTGTGTGTGTGTGTGTGTGTGTGTGTGTGTGTGTGTGTGTGTGTGTGTGTGTGTGTGTGTGTGTGTGTGTGTGTGTGTGTGTCACCCCCCCCCCACACACACACACACACCAAACACATTAGGTTATGGAGAGGTGCGGACGTGGGATGAAGAATGCCCCGCCGTACACGACACAGACTTACATACATATACACTTAATGGAATACATTCTCGCCAAAACTGTTGGTCGCGATGATGCATTGTAACTGAGGGCTCTTTATGTGTGCTCCTGCTGGGGTGGGTGAGGGGGGGGGAGGTAGTAGGAGGAGGAGAACCAGGAGAAGGTTGACGAAGAAGTGGTGTTCAGGGTGGATGGTCCTGTAGCCAAGGCGCATCACAAAATGATCTGGTGTTGTTGGAATGAAGGAATGGATGGGTAGACGAGCTCATGCTTTTAACTGCCATTTAGCGCTGGCTAGATATGGCACAAATTGTTATATAGTTGTGGTGTGAGCAGGAGGAAGGGGAAGAGGAGTAGGATGATGATGTTGACGTGGGAGGTGGAAGTAAGGTAGATGGTAATGTTTTGCATGTTTTTCTCCTTCTGTTTGTGTTTACTTCCTTACTTATGTTCGTGTGTGTCTTTTTATTTGTATTTTTTGTAATAGTTTGCTTATCCAGATGTATGTTTTATTTTGGTGTTTGTATGTTTGTGTTTACTTGTTTGGTGGTTCTGTTGTGAATATCTGTGCTTTCCCTTGTCTCTGTGTTTGTAATGCTTGCTTGTAAATCTTTGTTGAAAGATTTATGCTTTCTGCTGCGATTTTTTTATCTCCTGTATTACCATTTAAGAATGTTTGTTTACATTCAGTGCATGCCTTTACATCTCATTTTTCAGCTTGTTTTTGTCTATACATCCGACTCACACACACACACATACACACACATACACACACACCTTCTATCCCCCTGTACATCACAAACATAACTGAGACTACTATAACTAATTTACATACGGAGGAAATGTGACATCGCCTCAGAACCCCTTCATTATGTAGTGATTCAGAAGACAATAGAACCCCCTCGTTACTCAGTGATTCAGAGGACAGATCAGACGTTATTCATGTGTTCTCAGTACTTGTTATACCACGGGCTCGTTATTAGTATTAACCACATTTATAATATTTAAGTCATAAGTCATGATGGATGGACATGCTGCCACATCCATTAACGAGGACAAATTGACCCTCAGCATGGACGTGAAGACAAAGCAACGTAGATGTAAACATTCAGGTCACAGGTGAATTAAGTACGAAAGCGGGAGGAATGGTAATTATGTTAAAGGGATGGGGGAGAGAGGGGTGAAAAGGATGGGAAATAAGGCGAGAGAGAGAGAGAGAGAGAGAGAGAGAGAGAGAGAGAGAGAGAGAGAGAGAGAGAGAGAGAGAGAGAGAGAGAACATGTTAATCGTTCCGTAAGTTTTTTTAGTGGGCAGACGCAAATGAAAGTTATTTATTTGATTTACGGAGATGGACGGGGTGACCCAGTGAGTAATATTTCCTCGGCATGCCAGCCACAACTTCTATATAAGATGAAGCTGTCGTAATGCAATTTTTAGCTGATGAATTCGCTGTCGTGTTGTATCGGGTGTGACATGTCCTTACCGGTACATATTTCACCGGAGGGAGGAGAAAGAAGGGAAGGGAGGGGTAAAAAAGAGGGAGGGGGAGAGATGAGAAAAGGGGAAGGAAGAGGGATGGGAAGCGGAAGGGGAAGAATGAGGTGTTCGGGGGAGGAGGGAAGGGAAGGAATTGGGATTGGAAGAGGAAATAATAGGGGTGGAAGGGGAATGGGAGGGAGATTGGATGGAAAGGGAAGGGGAAGCAACAGGGATTGGGATGGGAATGGAAGGGAAGAGGGAGGAAAGGGTAAGGGAAGGGAAGATGAGCAGACGAATGGAATTAAGTAACTCACTTTGATATAATAACATAATTAGTAATCACATACAAAACTGAATACGCAAACATTACAACAAAATAAACACAAAAACAAAACATTATTTGTATTTAATTGCGTTTAGAGTCACGTAAAAACAAAATATAAAACAAAAGGGAGGAAAGAACCGAGCGATGAAAAGGTTGAATAGCCAAAAAATTCCACGAATGCTCGGCACTCTGCAATATGGCACCATCATGTCACCAGTGAGCTCAGTTTCCCTTATTGCAAAAGATATAGAACCAGCCATTTGTTAGAGTAGACACGGAAAAATTCAGTATTTTTCTGTATAGTATAGTCTTGACCCGGGGTTATGACATACGTATATACGGAGACATGCTAAACACGAAGTTATTATTATTTTTTTTTGCTTCATCTGATAATAAGTCCATTGGAAGTATTACCTCTAGATATCAACAAGAGTAATATTTCTGAATTATTTTTTATAATAGTATAAATGTATTTTTTCCATGAGTTTTGTTGACAAGTAGTGAAGTCTTCTGTGGGTTTTTTTAAGTTAAGTTGTGAGTCATAATACGGTGGTTATTGTATTAGTCCCTCTTACCTGTAGTAACGAAAAGAAAATATGCCAACGCAGATATTATTTACGTGTGTACCATTATGTTATATCCTGTTGTCTGGGTCTTTCTATTTATCCTACTTCTGAGATATCCTGAAGGACCTACTGTCGTGCATGGACGTATCTATGGTATAAGAAACGTACACAGAAAAGTTCACACACACACACACACACACACACACATTTATAAAGGTGGTGCTGGAAGCGAAGGGAAGCGAGAGGTTGCTGGTAACACGGAACAAGAGGGATTGGGTGGGTGGAGGTAGTGGGGGAGTAAGATCTTGAGGTGAAGGTGCTGGATGGAAGAAGATGGTGGGAGGGAGGGAGAGAGGTTAGGGATGGTGGGAGAGAGGGTGGGAGAGGAAGGTGAGGGAGGGTGGGACGGGACGCGAGCAACGGTGTGTGAGCTGGGAATATATCACGTTTATCTACGTCCTGGGAATAGAGCGACGTGCACAAAGGATGCACTTTATTTTGATCACGTCAAAACGTTTTGTTGAAATCATAGAAATGTTCTCATCTCTTGGTGCAGCTGATGTGATCTATGAACGAGGAGCAGCTTGTGTCGATGCGTAGTGACATGCGTTGTTTTGGCACCTACGCCCGGATATGACGCATGTATATGTATAGGTAGTGGTACCCCGAAGTGATGTATGTACCCCCCCTGTATGTATACACTGGCCTTCCCTCCATCCACCACCCACCCTGGAGTTGTGTGTGTATGACGTATACATACGCCGGGAGGCCATGTGTATGATACATTGTGTTGTTGTTGTGCCACGCCACTTGGTCGAGCCATGAATAAAGGACTTGTCATTTCCCTGAAAGGTGCACGTGTTCATAATGCTAGCTATTTGTCTGTGTCGGCTTCATAATGCTTTTCGTAAATTATGTGTTTATATGCGTTTTGCAGTGTAATTCATTCATCACTCTGAGCTTTAGCCAAACAATTCGAGCGTTTCCTCGCCCGGGCCAACGAAAACGTAATGTAGGTGGGAGGACCCAGGGGTGATTTATCCAATCTGTGGAACGTTATATTATAATCTGTGTGGATAATCTATTACGGGCAGATCACACGCAGATAAATTGTGACGGTGTGAAATCCACAGCACAAGATTACATGAGAAGTGGCAATAATTGTTACTTCATCTAGTGTGTTATTGTACACTGCCACCAGGAACCTCTGTTTATATTGTTTTAGACACACACACACACACACACACATATAAACACACACACCAATTCTTCAGTGCTTTAATCAACACATAAACACAATACAGTATCTAACTTCTGATTACAAGAGAGTGAAGAGAAGTATAAACAAATAAGTAAATCCAAGAAATTTACAGTAGAATGTCCCTAAGGAAATTCGACAGAGCTGTGTCCGCTTTCCTTATAATAGAGGGCAAATCCCGCTGGCTCTGAGGGACAAACAGGAGGCTTTTGTCTGAGCGTGGAGCGTTTAGTGGGGGAGCGTGTAGACTTATCACCCGTGGGGCTCCTGCCGTAGGACTGGCGATGTTTCTGGGGTAGGCTGTGATGGAGAGCCTGCAGGATTAATATCCGGGGTCCTTCCTACCATAGGATTGACGATCTTTTTGGGAGAGCGAGTATTAAAAGACCATACGGGCTGATCATACGGGGGTCAGCGATATGTATAGGGTAGTAGCCACTAAAAGAATATATACAGTAGACCCCCCACCTCTTGCCTTGACCCTGACTGGCGATATTTATGAGGCACTGTGTACGGGAGGACCATGTACCTACTCACACCCACGAGCGCTTCTTCCGTTGTGCTGGCGATGTATCTAGGGCAGTGTTTGCTATATAAAACATATGAGTTTATCATGTGGTATCGCTGTGACCGTATAGCTGGTGATGTTTATTTGACAGTGTGTGAAATAAGAGGTAGGGAGAGCAACACAAACACGTGGTCATTGAGACACGTACAATAGGTAAAATGGAGAAGCAAACATATTAAACGACAAACACAGAAATAACCCCAACACTGTATAAACACAAGTAAACAGGGACTATAGAGTGTGGACGGCAGGCACATCAATTTTCTTCTTTCCGGGAGTATAAAATTCCCGTTTTCCGTGATGGCGCCGCGCGTGTCAGCTGACCTGTGTAAAGTTTTCTCTAGTTTTACGGCTCTGACTCACGGCTCGATCGCACGACACTTTCTTACCGTCATCAGACGCTCCTCCAGGAGATCCATTCCTACTCGGTATATTTACCACTTAAAGGAAGAAAGAATTGTTTAATAAACGTATCCATAAAAAAAAAGAATTGAAACACGAAACTTTGGCACGTGACTACAGGCCTATTGTTGGGATAAATGTAGGCCCATGATCGAAGACTCTCTGGGGCAACACAGTAACAAACACCCGCATACCACAAGCTCTAAAGACTAATGGTCTGGCAATGATGAAGTCCACCTTCCCGCCCAAAGATTCAAGTTACCATTTGTTCCCCAACTACCTTCACTGTTTTCTGACAACTATTATTTTATATTAGGCCGCGCTGGGGAGCACTCAAGTGACAAAAATAGAGGACCACGCTCTAAATAGATTTATCGTGTTCCAGGGTAATGCAATATACGTCCGGTAGAGGTACACAGATAAATCATAAGGCGTCTGTGAGCAGCAGAAGGGGAGGGCGGAAAAGAAACGTACGTGTGTGTGTGTGTGTGTGTGTGTAGCAACCTTATATGGGTGTACGGTAAACACAAATAGCTTCATGGGTAATATATCATAATGTGAAGGAACTGGATAGACTCCTTTAACCTATATAAACTCCCAGTCGTAGATTTACAAAATGTGTTGAAATAATGTTAATTCAATACCTACGTAGTATCTTTATCTGAAAACCGAGATTAATTCACGTGTTTAGTTCTAAAATGCATCTGGTTTAATATTCTACTAAAACTTATCTGTACAACCAGGAACTAAAGAACAATGAAACGCCTATATACAATTAAGATTTTTTATAGTCGAACTTAAATAATCATCATAGTTTACAACGAAAAGATGAAGTAACGAAACAGACATACTTGATATACTCCTTAAGGTGGATGTCATTATAGAAGCTGTGAAATATATGACGTCGGCGCCGTGTATGCAAACTAACTCCTGTATGGAAGGAGGTTAGATGAATTAATCCAGGGCACACAATTTATGCCTCGTGACTAAGTTTATTTAAGCCTAGTTAAGTAACACAGGCGACTCTGGTCTTTAAACAATAGACACATAAAGTTCTCTCTCCCCGTCCAATCAAGTAGCTCAGGACTTTGTAATATTATACAGACAAGGTAGTTGACCGCGATGTGATATATCTACCCAGCATGTGTGTCCTTCAGTCCATTCTCTCAATAATTTACATAATTATCCAACACATTTTTTCCCTTCTAGTTAATTTTCACCAAAGTATCACCATTAGTGTAAGTGGATAAGGGTTGTATCAGCTCTCGCTCTATGGGCTATCACCATCCTCATCTTTATATTTTGGCTAATAAACTCATCAGTGAAAGTGAGGAGCCGTGGAGGAAGTTGGGGAGGGGTGAGGGGGAGGACAGGAAGAGGATGAGGGGAGGGTAAGGTAAAGGGGAGGAGGATGGAGATGGGGGATGAGAATAGGGGAAGGGGAGGTATAGGCCTAATTCAGCTTACCAAAATTGCCAGACACTAACACCGGTGTGAGTCTTCATTACCATCACCTGAGACAAATCCAGTTTCTTTTTGTCTTATTTACACACCTTGATTACCTGCCCTAAAAATAACAAACCTTCCTACGTCACAAAAACATCATAAATAAACACAAACAACTCCGCCTGAATACGAAATTTTAACAATAAACTTGATGGTAAAAGCAAAAAGACAAATACACACACAGGTCCTACAGGTTGGCATCGACTAGGTTTGACCCCCGCAGGAAGCACACGAGACCACCAATTGCGTCATTAACCTTAGTGAAGGCACGGCATACAACAAGACCACGGGCGGAATATTTGATATAGTGATTTAGGATGCAGCCCCTGAGTCTCTTTCTTCCCCTGATAAAGACAATACAGTTTTACCGGTAATTGGGAGAGACTCAGAGAGGCTCGTAATCCTGGGATATCGAGAGACTCTTTAACTGTGTATTAAAGTTGAAGCTTAAACAAAGACTGTATGAAGAAGGGACTAAATACCCTCGTAATAATTAAATAAAATATGTCCTCATTAAACACAATAATAGCTTTGTATATACGGTGTAATTACTACCCAGCAGGACACACACACACACACACACACACACACACACACACACACACACACACACTCAAGAGACGACGCGCTTCACAAACATAGAACAATGTCCATTTAACTTAACTTCCTGGAAGAATTTCCTGCCATTCTGAAATCACAAGTATTTTTTAAGCAACAGGAAGGCCTAATGAGATAATAATACCACACCTAACCTAACCTGCAAGAGAAATGTTCGAGTCACTACCGCAATAATTTTGAGGTATTTGTAAGGGATTTATTTAAGTGATTATATAAAGAATGAACCATTTTGTCACAGTATATAACAACACTTAAGATATCTCGCCAAATGTAAACCATAATTAGACCAAGAATTGCGGTAACAAAAAAAAATAAAAATAAATTTCTTTGGTATTTAGTTACAGAAGTAAAACAATACCTCAAATATCACCAATTTCACTGACCTTGAGAATTTTTCAATATGTGTCAGAAAAATTCTTATAAAACAAGTAAAAAAAATCCAATCAATTTGATAGGCTGGATTAATTCCGAGGTGTTTTAATGAGTTCATTTTTGTAGGAGGATCATTAATTTCCCCCACAAGTTCTTGAGGGTGCGAGGGGCCACCACCGCCAGTTCATTTAACTGAAGTAATTACCTTCTACCCCCGATTCACCGAACAGCATCTGTTTAAAAGTCTCTCTTTCGGATAAAACGAAGGAGATAAACGATGGGAGAGAGAGATGAGAGAATGATAATTGATGTTTAGAGAAATTTCATGTGAGGTTTTCAATGGTAGAGGAGAGTTTGGTCCTTGTAATTAGGTCGTGGAGTGAGACCAATGTTTCACTACAGGGTTCTTCTAGTCCTATTATGTCTCGTGAGAGGGGAAGCTGGGGGTGGGAGGGGGGCGTGAGGGGTCGAGGTGTTTTGTGATGACAAAGATGTAGGAAGGAAGAGAAGAGAGAAAAAGCTGAGGAAAAAAAAATAAGAGTGGGGAAAAAGAAAAGACATACGCACACACACGCGCGGGACACAATGCACACAATCATATCTAAGTACCTTTTTCCCCTGATATACTCACCTCACCACTAATTAAAGGACCAACCAGGTGTTTCCTCAGCTCCAATAATTTATCAAAAGTCTCATAATCTTGTAATGAGAAGAATTACACTAATTTCCTCACCCCTTGGTATTACCTACATAAATCAGCTGACCACCTGGACAGAAATGACTCAGAGACATTCTTTTTTTTTTATCTTGTTATCAACGAATTGTATCACAGTAAATCGTAAATATAATTGTTGTGAAATAAATCTCAGGAGTAAAGAGCAGAAAATTGTAATTCTCTGTTACCTCTGAACGTGAGGTACGAAATAAGTATCCTTGTTATTGATTATTTTTTTAAAGCTAAATTGTTTATTTTATTGTAGTTACTTAATGATAAATTGAGCTATAAAATCATTATCTGAGTCAGTCACTCATTTTTTAAGTTGTGAATTTCCTATTATTTTTATGCTGGTTATGTAAGTTAATAAATTGTTGTTAAGATTATATGACATATAATAATTTTATGATTTATTCAATAAATATATGAGTTGTTATGCAATTTCGGGATTTATTTAATAACTATGAATTATTAGATAATACCAGTCATGAGGGGATTACACATTCAAGGAGGAGGGAGGATTACATATCCAAGGGGGATTAGGATCAACTATTCTAGGTAATGAGAACCAAATTTAGGGACGAGGATTACATATTCGGAGGAAGAGGGATTTTACTTGATGATTAGTATGATTAGTGCTAGACCACAGGAAAGTTGATAATATTAATACTAATCCTTACTACATCCCTAATCCTTAAAGCACCTTCCTCCCACAACCATACTTCTTAGTGCACATCCTCGACCTTAGCTCTACATCCTTCGTCTGTTCTGAGTCTTACATCCTCATCCTTTAAATGGGAGTTCTATTTCCCCATTCCCCCATCACCACCATTATAACTACAACTATAACTAATACTACTAAACCACAATTGCCATCACTACCACTACTACCCACCACTGTCATTACTGTTAACATCACTACCACCATTTTTCATATCTCCACCACCACCAACACCACCACCATTTTTCCTTTTCCCACCACCACCACCAACACCACCACCACTTGCACCACGAGAACGACCGTCGTGGCGTCGCATGTGTTGCAGCCATTTTTTATCTCGTCCAATTTCCGGAGTTTGTCATTAGAAGGATGACAGCAATTGCACAAGACATGGCGGCGGTGCTCAGAATCCGTCACCAGTCCCTGTTACAACCCTCAGGTCCCGGGGTGCAAAGGGGAGAGGTGGTAGAAGGAGGAAGCGGGGAGAAGGAGGAGGTGGGGAGGGTTAAGGAAAGGGGGTAGGGTAAAGAGGAAGAGAAGGATTTAAAAGGAGGGGAAGAACAAAAGAGGAGGAACAGAAGTATGAGAGAATGTTTGAGAGAAAGTAGGGGAAACAAAAGGCAAAAAAGAAAAGAGTAGGAACAGAGGAGGAGAAAGAAGAAGTAATTAAAGTACACGAAGAGCAAGACAAAGAAACCAAAGGGAAGAATAAGGAAGGAGTGAGTATTAATTCCTAATTCTTATTTGCCCCCGGGATTTTTTTCCGTGTAATAAGATAATTGACACGCATCACCAAACACTTAATTCCCAATTCTATCGTATTTTCTTTATGGTTCTCCTCGCCAGTACGTTAAATAATTTCCATTGTTCTTTTTTCCTTTTTGTTTTTTTGTATCTATATTCTTTCACTACCCCATTATTTGGTGTATAAGGTGTATGTTATTCTGTAGGATGTAGCTTTGTGTATTTGTAACAGTGTATTTTTAGACGTGTGTATCCTCGCGTTTCTCACATGACTCAATGGGATAAATCTGAACCCGGATTATATTAATGTATTTGACAGCACGCGAACGTTCATGAAGTAAAACAAAACAACTACATTCGTATATCTCCCACTGTGTGTGTGTGTGTGTGTGATGTATATATATAACACTGGTAAAAAAGTATCTTGGATGGTCCCCTACCTCACCACTGACAAATAAATACTCGAATTATAATTATATTGCATTAACAAACTCATATCCTTACGACCTTTCACGAGACGAGTAAACAACCAGCAGAAGCATTCACCAGTCTTTTTAAATGTCTCCTGCATCAATATTACTCCACTTGGAAGAAGAAGAAGAAAAAATAAGCACACAGGAGTAGCCAAGACTGGTTGGTACAAACCTGTTGTGTGAGCCTCGGGCGACGTCAACACAAAAACTTGCTCCTCCAACGGTCGCCTCCTTCACGCAGGTCTTGACACCTCCCCTGTCATGTTCCACTTTGTTGACAAAAACACATTAAGTCTCACGTCATTACTGGAGTGTAAAGAACAGTTTCGAAAACTTATGAACTACTGTAAGCTTTGTGTCGTGGTTTATGCGCGAACAATAAACTCGGATAGCTCCTCTGCTCTTCAATTTATGCGCCATTTGTTGTATTTCTCGGCGAGCTAATATCTGTCATTCTATCGAATAACTTCTGTGGCGCCGATTACACATAAAGAGGTCGTCGGTCCGATTACTTTATGAATGCAAATGATGACTGTTATACCCCGGAGTATAATGAACGCGGCGCCTGGAAGCTATACTTAGCATCAGGACCAAGTAATATTGTACACAAGTTATATTCTCACCTCCTTCTGCTGCGCCTTGAAGGGGGTCACTCTCTGGCTCGTGCGTCCCCAGCCGATGCACCAAATAAACTGACCATTTAAAGAAGACCAGTTTGAGATTTGACACAGCATCTGTGTGCGTGTGTAACCCGTCAACCCGTCATAAAATACCACAGTGGGGGTCATCTGTCGCAACAAAAAATGAAAGTAGAAGGAAAGAAAAGAAAATTAGGGCAAGAGGCCACCATAAACTCAGGTATAAGGGTTGTCCACCATGAGTATATGACTGACACACTAGTTTTTTGCTCTGTATGTGTGTGTGAATGTATATGTGAGCATGTGCCTTGTGGTCGTAACTTTCCCTTACTATGTGTGGTGTATGGAGGGATTGGAGGGAGGGAGGGAGGGAGGGAGGTCCCAGTGGCCACGGCCAGGGTCCACTAGGGATGACGGGAATATGGAGGAAACTCTATTGTTTTGGCTACAACCACTCTCGTTTTCTTTCACTTGCGGATGAGAGAGGTGAGGGGGAGATGAGGGGTGAGGGGGAGATGAGGGGACGAGATGAGGGGTGATACAGCAAGTGTCCCATCACGTTTATTACACTTGATTCATTTATTAATAGTTATATCGTTATTAATTGGTGTCGTAACAAAAATAAATACAAATAGAGAAGAGATGAATAAGGAAGAACGGATAATTAATTAGCAAAGAAGACTACTATATCTGTAATACATTCAGCATTAATACGAGAGACGCCTGTAAGTTCATCACTATAAATACTCTGTTCACTTCAAAGTATCAATAGTAATATATCTAAGTCATACTAAAAAAAAAATACCCAACTTTAACTTATGCCTCACAATTTTTCATCATTATCACCGAAATCCCAGAGAGTAAAAACCATCTCAGAGCTAAAAAAAAAAAAAAAAAAATTGTCAGATCTAAAAATCCTGTCAGCTAAAAAAAACCCACGTTCTACATAAAAGAAAAACAGGTCAAAGCTAAAAACCAAATCATACCACAACTAAGTAAACACAACTAAGTTAACACGAAACAAACACGTATGCATCACTACCACCTTCAGCAGACAAACAATAGACACCTACACACATAGAGGTTCGGGAGGCAATGAGACAAACTCGATGTATAGTAGTAGCAAAAAAAAAACAAAAAACACAAACAAACACGAGGGAAAACAAAACGTATAGCCTTATATCTGGAATTTCTGTCGGCTATAAACTGACTCCTCTTAATGGGGTGTAAGTAAGCAAAAACACCACTAATGGACTGCTATAAGTAAAAGAGTAATTTCCAGACAACCGTGACATGTTGAACCTTAGAGAAGAGAAGCCCTTTGCGGGAGAGGATGAAATTTATGTGGCTTTTTCTCCCTCCTTCTTATTTGGGTTTTATCTCTGAATTTATTGGCCGCGTTATCTCTTTCTTTGGAGATGTTGCACGGTCTACCCCACGATGAAGCCCTGAATGTATGTAGATTCCTTTAGCTCAGGGGGAGGTGAAGGAGGTGGGGGTGGAAAGGAAGGTAGAGGATGGATGGATGGTTTTTAGAGGTGAGGAGGATTAAGGGTTTGGTAAAATAGAGAAATGGATGGATAGCCTAAGGTGATGGATGGATAGGAAATGGTCAGTGGATTGAAAGAACAGGATGTAGATGACAAAAATAATTTTGAGTTTGAAGCACAATGTAAATAATTTAAGGAAAACACAGACAGATATACATAGATATACTCACATGCAGATATCCAAACTTCCAACCACACAAACACACACATACCCACATACAAACATATAGGAACTGTACTCATATACACACACTTATCTACAAACCGAATCCTATCATTTCACAAAGCTTAAAAAGAAAATGAGCTAGAAATTGGACTTCTTTCTAATGACCTTTGGCCATATCTCTCAAGCCAGAATAAATTACCGTCATTGTCCCACCCACAAGGAGCCTCTGACATATTCCTTAGTTATAGATAAATGGTAAGATTTCCATTTACCTTATTAATGTTTTATTATTTCAAATGTACAAAGAACTAAAGGATAAAAAAGAGAGAGGGAGAGAAAGTTTGTGAAATAAATAAAGCAGAGGTGTATTAGAGAGAATGGGTCGAGGCTGCTAATGCTATTCGACGTTCTGGGATAGATCTATTTTTTTTTTCTCGGAGTCCAAGATGGATAACTTTCTCCTCCCCCCCCACTCCCTTCCCCTTTCCCTCCTCTCCTACCTATACCCCTGGCCACTCCTACTCTCAATCTACCTCTCGCCTTACTTCTTGCCCCCCCCTCTTCCACCACCACCTCCCCCTATCCTCCTCCTCCTTCCCCACCATCTCCCCATCTCTCTACCCCTCCTCCTCCTCCTCCTCCTCCTTCCATTGGCAATATACAACAGAATACGAATCGACAGACTAAATATACGAGGCCACAAATCTGATGCAGCAAGAACATCGATTCCCTCCCAGAGATGGATTTCTTTACACGTTGATTTAGGGGCAGGATCGATGAATGTAGTGACGACCCTCTCCTCCGCCTCCTCCTACTCCTCCTTCTCCTCTTCCTCTTTCTCCATCTCTTACTCTTCCTCCCCCTTCCTTACTCCTCCTCCTCCTAGTCTTTCTCTCCTTCTTCAGTTGCTGGTCTTGTTGGTCTCATTACTTCTCTTAAACTCATATTGTACAGTGTCATTGTGCTAAGGTATTGTGTCAAGGAACATAAATACTCCGTCATGACAAGGAAGAACAAAGTCATGGTGTTATACAGAGTTAAGATGATTACCTGAAGGACAAGTAATTAATCGGGATTTTGTTCACTCCTGTTTTGATGAGGTTTTTATTTAGAGGTAATTTTTTTTCTCGAGATTTTATCCGGATGGGATTTTGTCCGTATAATAGTACAATACGTCAATCACTTAAGGAATATATTTGATTGTAGATTGTTCACTCAAAGGCTCACTCGGTCCTCGGAGTTGGAGTAAACTGCATTAGCGCTTCACCTTATGACGTTGTAATGAACTGTGGTGGAGTCCTCCCTACCGATCTCTTAATCCACGTCAGACTCGTGATAACATGTAGCTTCTCTCATACCATCTGGTGCTATGGCTGGCTGCTGGCTGGTAGGCTCGACCCCCCTTCCAATAACCTTACTCTGGTTGATCTCACTGGGTGGTGGTGACGCGTTTAACAGTGACGCTTGCGGTAGTTAGTTTATCTCTCAGTTGATGGACCCTTACACCCTCTTAAGACGCTTTTGTGTGATCTGGATACGGGCGATTTCTTTTTGTTTATTTATCGCAGAGAGGGATTTTTTGTTTTCGGGAAATTTATTGATATATGACGAAAAGAAATCTGATTTATTACATGCTATTATGTCAGCTGTTGAATGTCGATCACCCTGAGTCATCTTTTATGATTTATTATCGTTACGAGACATCATATGTTCGCACGCGTATTTTGTACTGCACATTTTTTAGTTAATATCTTTTTACAAATATTAAGGGTAATTTTTCTTATAAGGTACTTAAGGGGATATATTTCAGCATGTTGACATACATGGCTGATCGAACACACACACACACACACACACACACACACACACACACACACACACACACACACACACACGCGCACACACACACACGCACACACACACACACACACACACACACACACACAGGTTCATTCTTATATCTCAATTACATATTGGATTCATATATAATTTAACCCAGAAATCGATGGCAGCATTATCGATAACTGTGACCTGCCGCTATTCACCGAACACGTAACACAGGCTTATAGAAACGACTATATGGGTTAAGAACTAATCCGTTTATGTCACAAGGGGAGATGAGGAGTCAAGAGGCCTTGTTTACATTTGATATTTACTGCTTTATGGGGCAGAATTTAACTGCATTTTGAAGTACATTTGTTCCTATTAAATGTCTCTGTTTATCTTCGACTCACAAAGACCCCAGACAGAGATAACTTGGGATATGGTTTAATGTATATATACAGTTGTTATTTAGTGTCTTATGGGTGAAATTATACTGCCTTCTGTTGTATGTCTGTTACGTTGGTGTAAGGTTGAGGCCAAGACTAGTGTGGGATATGAGTTTGATGACCGCTCGTGGCTATAAATCATTCGTGTATATATATATATATATATATATATATGTTCTAACTTGGGCTTCACGTCTGATTTAAGGAGCACTGGTTTATCTCTATTCTATTATAGATAGATAGATAGATAGATAGATAGATAGATAGATAGACGAATAAAATATACTGATCATATAAAGAAAAACGTATAAATAAAGCATCGAATTGAAAAAGATGAGAGGCGGATAAAAAATAACACGTGAAAACTTTAGCATGACGCAATGGAAAACGGTGGTAGTCCCGCGTGTTTACCTCTCAGTGTTATGGGCAGACGGGAGGGGGAGGGGTGGTGTGCCGCGTTGCTTCCTCCCTCCTCCCTCCTCTATACTGAATGTCCCAGTGAGGAGTAAAAGGGGGTCGTAGAGGAGAGATGCTTCGCCATGTGTGTGTGTGTGTGTGTATTACGGGGCTTTTGAAATGTAGAAAACGGTGGTTTCAAGTGTGGGCGACGCGTAGAAATTGGGAAAACAATTTGTGTGGTAGACTCGGGTGTTGTGGTGGTGGTCGTGGTCGTGTTCGTGTTTTGGTCGTGTTCGTGTCGTGGTCGTGGTCGTGTCATGGCCGTGACATTGAAACATACGACCCCTGTATACCCCCCCCCCTCGTAACCCACAGATCCTCCTGCCACTACACCGACTATCCACACAACATTCGCTCCCACCTTACTCCTGCTAACCACACATACACACCTGCTATCCACACGCACCTACACACCTGCTATCTACACACACCTTGCACCTCCCATCCACACTCACGATCCTGGCATTTACACCAACACTCACACCAACACGATCATCAACACAATCACCAACACCCATACCAACACTCACACCAACACGATCATCAACACAATCACCAACACCCACACCAACACTCACACCAACACGATCATCAACACAATCACCATCACCCACACCAACACTCACAGCAACACGATCATCAACAAGAGCTACTACCATAATCATCAACCCTACTCCCACCACAACCAACCACCAACCACACGTGTTTACTACAAAAATACCACCCATACACCCACCATCAGAACCACCAATCAAACACACACCATCAATGTCATACACACCCTTTGTGACCTCTACTCTGTAATCCTTTTGCGCTACCGCTCACAGGATGAGTATGGGATGCACAATAAACTAGCCGCTGTACGTGGCAAAAATTCAGAAATTCAATTTCACCAACCAACTATTACCACAACCGCCACCCACATTCCCACCCACAGAATCACCAACAATACACTCACCATTACAACAACCGCAACTACACCACCACAATCATCAATCACACACTCTCACCACCACAACCACCACCCATATGCCCCTCACCACAATGACCCACCACTCGCCCCCCCCACCAGTACAATTACCAACCACACACCCTCATCATCACAATCACCACCCATACCCCTTCCATTACAACCACCTTCCCCACACCCTCACCACACAACCACCATCCCCACACCCTCACCACCACAACCACCAACCACACACCCTCATCATCATAATCACCACCCATACCCCTTCTATCACAACCACCTTCCCCACACCCTCACCACCACAACCACCAACACACAACCACCAACACACACACCCTCACCACCACAACCACCACCCATACGCCCACCTCCACAATTACCACCCAGCCTACTCTACCTCTCAATGGTTCTAAATCTCCACAATTTAAGAGCCGACGACAAAAACTTATGGAAGAACAGTGATTTAGATTTCAATTTAACATTCGTTCCTTGTATAAATTTCGTCTCATAACTAAAACAATCCACAGTAGGCAAGTGTGTGTGTGTGTGTGTGTGTGTTCTGTTTTTTATGACTTAATCAAGATTCCGCTCGTGATTGGTTGCTAATCAGCCGAGAGATACATGACTGGGCGAATATTTATGAACTGGCTGGAGAGATGAAATTTTCAGACATGTTATTAAATTGGTCGGTAATGATGTGTGAGATATAACCTGGTTGAAAGTTTAACTATCGAGTAGAAGATTAAAACTTGTTTTTTTGATTGGCCATTAGCGATTAGTAGTACACGTTGAATACAGGAAGTTTGAGGCGAAATTTTTGAATTGGCCAATAAAAATTGTGGGATAACATCTTAAAGTAGAGAATTTTTGAGACAAGTTATCTGATAGGCCTTTAATGATTTGCCGTCAACCAATCACTGTTCGAGTTTAATTCTCCGGGAACCTTCAAACCCAGCTATTTGATTGGTCCTTTCGGGTGATACGGAGAGACCCGATTGGCTAAGTGTTTCTCAAGTAGAGGGCCAAGAATTGCGGCCATAAGTCAGCAAGCAGGTGAGGGCACTGGGCGGTAAATCAGAGGTCTTCAGCAGCTCACAAAGCTGTGTTCCGCGGGTGTCAGGTGTTTTTGTCCTCGGCCAGGATTTACAGAGTGGGATGGGCATTAATTTAGAACTGGATACTTCTGAATGCTTGTAATTGATGGTTTCTGCTCCTGTGGTTCCTACTGGGTGCAACGACGGCGCCCCCTGCTTCTCCTGCTGCTATTACAACGGCTTCTGTTGCTCCTGTTAGGATGGATCCCGCTGCTGTTATAACGGCTAGTGATGTTGCAATGACTCTGGCTGTGCGGCAGCTTCTGTTCCTGTTTCTATATGATGTTCTTTCTCTGTCGTGGGTTTTGTTACTGTTACTCTTGCTTCTGCTATTCCTGTTGTTTAGACAGTAGCTCTTACCATTGCCTTTTTACATTTGTTTATGTGGCTGATTTTACTGTTATATTCGTTGCTACACTAATTTCTGCTGAATACGTTGTTTCAATTGCTGCCACATCTATTTCACCAGCTACTTCCACTGTTGCCACACCTGCTGCTGCTGCCGCTGCTACCACCACACCTGCTACTCCTACTGCGCCACTACTCACCCCCCCCCCCACACCCTCACAAACTATTATACAACCGTGTGAGGGAAATATATCTTGAACATGTCTTGACCAGAAGCTCTACCTCGAAGGATGTGAGACAGATGTTCTTCAGTAAGAGGTTGTTTTGGTCGTCAACAATAAAGGTGAACAGGTTAAATAGACCTTGTTAAATAACTTTTGTTGGCAGTAGATTGCTCAGAGGTGGGCGAGAGAGAGTGTGTGTGTGTGTGTGTGCATTGTGTAAAAGTCACCATCATTATTTAAAGATGAATCCATCCGGTGAGATGTATACAATTTAATTTATACTCGTATGACGTCACATGACTATAAATTTTTATATTTTTGAGGAGTGTTATTGTTTCAACGTCTATTTCAAGATGCTGTACGTTCTGGAGGTAAGATTAAATGTCATTGGATAAACTTACACCTCAGTGACATCACAGCCCGGGTAAGAGACTTCTTTAGGTAGAGAGATTAGCTTAAGGAGACGAAGACTATCTCCCTGTGCTTAAGGAATCATCAAAGTTTTTTTTTCTTGGCATATCTACAGATTTATGAGCAATTTATACTCGGAAAAGCTTCGAAAACAAAAGCTTTGAAGTAACCCAATGGCAGAACTCGGCCTAAAGCCACCTCTTCATATAGCTCAGTAGCCTCTACCGTCTTTCCAACACTTTGACTTACGCACCTAAAATTTCTCTAACCATAACGAGGTTTCTACATTAGAACCAAACCAAGGATACAAAAGTTTTTATTTCAGACCAGAGAGGATTTATTGCCCATTACTCCACTCCATCCATTTCCCTACACAGATTTGGCCAACGACAGGAAAAGTGGGAGGAGTGTTTGTTTGTGTTGCCCAAGGTGGAGAGAGAGAGAGAGAGAGAGAGAGAGAGAGAGAGAGAGAGAGGACAAAATGTAAACTCACACACATGCTCAAACTTATCCGCCACGCCATAGAATCTTCAGAATTATGCCACAGATTATAATTACGATAATGAGAAAGGAATATCCATATTAATAATATTAATGACAGCAACAACACAAACACCACTAACAACAACAACAACAACAATAACAATAATAATAATAACGACAACAATTGTATTAATAACAGCAACAGTAGTAATAATAATGACCGTAATAATAGTCGTCGTTTCAAGGAACACATCTTCCGTCCAGATGTTGTGACGTAAGACTGAGGTAATGGATCACTGCCCGCATTCACTTTACCTCCTTTTATATTCTCCCTATGAACCCTTGTTAATCTGCAACTCGTTAATTCAAATAGCCCATTTATCCAAATACCTCATGACTCACAATGCCTCGTAATTCTTGCAATATTTTGCTTTGCAATATCAACACCAACTTTCTTCACGGAGTTTGTTGTGCAAGATGACTTATGAGAAATTCTGCCGGGGTACAGCGTTTCCTTCCTTTTTTTTCTTCGTTCTCATTTTTATTCTCTCTCTCTCTCTCTCTCTCTGTCATTGTTTGTCTGTCTCTCTCTCTTTCTCTCTCTAGCATTGCTGTTATCATTTATTACGTCACTTTTCCTCCCCTGTATTATTATCTTGTATTGCTTCTATCCCCGAAAGTTCTAAATGGCAAAACAATGAAAGTCACTCGTCATCCTTCTGAAGTTACATCTTAGAACGATATTAATTTTAACAGAAAAATAACTCAAAATACGCTTTATTAACCTGTAAGAGTAATTTTCCTGCAAAGCTCTTTATATCTCCCTAGAAGTTCTTAATTTTCCTGATAATTTCCCTTTTCCTTCCCTCTTAGTCCCTCTTAGTTAATTACTTTCATATTAGTTCTTCTTAGGAATTCTTTATTTTTCCCATAAATTTCAACAATAAATAAGTAAATAATTGAATAAACACGTTAATAAATAAACCATTACTTTAATCTATTTGGCCTTCAAAGTAACTACTGAGATTCTTGATGAACAAATTATTACGAAATCCATTGTTTAAGTTCAGTTGGCCTTCAAAATTTCCTCTGACGGAAGAAAATTCATCCAACTCAATTACTTTTTGTTTATTCACAATAGTTCTGGCAGAAAATTCTAATCCTGTGATAAGGTCGTAACTTACCCAGACTGTCTTAACTCCCTCAAACTTTAACCAAACTACCCCGGACGCTTACGGAAAAAGACCCAAACTTCCCAAAGTATAAGTATTTTCTTTTACTCTGGTCTGTTTATAAACTTTTTTTTTTTTGGCTCGGTATATACAGTATACCTTTGGATGATTCTGTCTCTTTCGACACTTCTCTTCTATTTTTGTCTCTATCATCTTCCTCCTTCTGCCCATCTCTTCTTTGAGGCTACCGTATGTCTCCGTCCACCCCACAAGAACATGGGAGAGGGATAATGGTAATGATATATAGACACTAAGACATATGGGTAGGTATATAGTTCGATTGGTAAATAGATAGACAGGAAGAAATATTGTACATCAGACCATTAATTAAATACCCCACCGTAAGCGTGCGCGTGTGTGTGTGAATACGATGACTGTGTTGATTCATAGAAAGACAAGATGAATTGACCAACAGAAAACGCAACACTCATAACAGACCAAACACATTGATTCTTTTATGATGAATGGTGGCATCTATGAAACACTTTAGCTACCATGAGTACAGTGTTTATCGGTAACACACACACACACACACACACACACACACACACACACATACACACACACACAAATCTCCCTTATAAAAAGTCCTCAATTCCTCACTATATATTTGTCAAGTACAACACATCCCGAAGAACATGTAATTTTTCAACTTTAGTATTTATATATACAAATCTTCGCGCTAAAAAAAAATATCCAGATTTGATTAATATCTCATTTTCCAACACAAAGGAAGAGTAATTAAGTCATATATGTATGATGTATTGCCACATTCATTAACTTTCAAAGGGAGGAGGATGGTGTGGCTATACTGAAGGATCTCCATTTTCTTTAATATACGTTTTCACTTTTTTTTTCTGTTTCAGTTTTATTTCTTGTCTGTTTCACTTTTATTTCCTATCTATTTTACTTTTTATTTACACACTTCACTTCAGATCAGCATCATTCCCTTTGAGTTATTTTGTTGTGTAATTTTGTTGTACTGTTTTTTTGTGATATGAAAGTATGTATGTTTTTGGTGATTAATATGAGTTGCCCCGTGAGGTTTTCATTGAATTCCCTCGTTTTCTTTTCATTGTTATCTTCCACGCATATACACAAGTAGGAAAGCTTGTTCCATTGGTATTTGTTGTGATTTAATCTGTTTATCCATCCTGCATTTACTGGATAATTATAATTTTTTTGTATCATTCAACGTAGAATTATTAATGCTCTTTTAATTTTCGCATTAATGTGGAAACAAGACATTGCAGGAGTAACAGTAAAATACTTAGTTGAGGATCACATATTCAGTTCCCACAGACACACCTGAGTGAGCAACGTCATCTTTAAGTGTTTCCTAAGTCACTCACACTTCCCACCGCCTGAGTCACTCATCGTTAGTGATGCAAGAGCTGCCAACTGCAATGTCATTCTGCATCATCCTCATCTTTGTCTCCAAGTCTCTTCTCCGTTACCTACCCTATATTCCCCTTCCCCCATCCCTTTCCCCGTTCTCTATCTCCCCCCCCCTACCCTCTATTCCTACACACCCATCCCCCGCCACACCACCTTCCCCCACTCTCTCGCCCCCTCCCTCTTTCCCTCACCCCATCCACTCATCCAGCCAAGTAACCCCCACCCAAGACACTCACTCACCCTCTCTACCTCTGGCATATACGTCTCCCCCCTTTACTCACACCTATTACCTTCTATAGGCCTATATAGGAAATATCACAAATAATACCATAACCTACTTTTGGCCATTAAATACCTTCTTGACGGCGCCAAAAAGCGGGAGGTAGAGTATATATACCGAGCGACCCACGGCGCTACTCGCATATTGAACACCTAGGACCAGGCCCGCCAGTAGTGCCAACCTTGGCTATTTATCACCGCATTGGCTATTTTAGTGGGACGCATCTGGTGGGAATTTGGGAACGATGGCGATGTTGGGGGTTTTATCCTGCCGGGGAAAAGTCCGCCAGGTGAAGCTCTTAGGGCGCGAGTGGAGGAATTTTGTGGGCGTTGGTGAGTGTCGGGGGTGTTGGCGAGGTCCGTGTTGGTACCACTGGGCTCAAACCGTGAGGCGCGGCCCCCAAAATGGTTGATATATCGAGCAATATTCAGGCAAGCGTTGTGATGGAAAACCTCGCCAAAATTGCGAGATGAATGATGATCAATGTGTTACGTGAGGGGGGGCACTTATGGGCATTAATAAGGCCAAGTTTTGTATATATATCATTATGGAAATACCGCCATACCACCTCCTGATATTTAAGAAGACGAATTGAGGGCTTTTAAAAGATGTATCTGTGTAAAAAATTTATGGAAAAATTTGGTGAATGTGATGAATATGTATCGGGGATTTGAAGAGCTGTGGCGGCTATAAAGTGTTTATTTTTATAAGTTCATGAGAAGACTTGCCGCCCCTCTCCACAACTTCATCCACTTTGTGTAGTGTGTGTGTATATGTGGAGTGTGTGTGTGTGTGTGTGTGTGTGTGTGTGTGTGTGTGTGTGTGTGTGTGTTTTTATTTTTACATACTGTTTGCATAATACACCAAAAAAACACCTACACACACATACACATTTTAACATAAACAGGTGTCAACAGGTAAACAGAGAGACAGGTGTAAGTAGTGTCCACTTTACAACATAATCACCAGTAGGAGTCCAGACAGTCTCCCTTTTACCGACAAGTCCACAAGTCTCGCCTCGAGTAAACTTGTTTATAACTCCAAGAAAACTGAGCCAGTTGATCTCTGGAATGAAAACGCCCCGTCTGAGAGAGAGAGAGAGAGAGTGGGTGGCAGGATAAGAGAGAGTGCATGGGAGAGGAAGGGGGACGGGGGAGGGGAAGAAGGGAAAGGAGAGGAGGAGCAAAATAAGGAGAGGAGTAAAAGAAAATGAAGAGGAGGAGGAAGAGAAAGTAAACGAGACAGAAGGGGGAAGTAACCGAGAGAGAGAAAGTGAAAGAACAACCAGAAGGAAGGAAAAAAAAAACATAACATCAACAACACAAAACACCAACAAGTCATTAAGCTCCGTACTCCCAGCCACCGACGATGACAAACTCGCCCCTTTCGGTATATGACTTTTCCCCCGAGGCCTAGCACTGTGTTCCCCCGAGCCCTTTCAAATAACCAGTGTGTGTCGGGCATGACTTATGATTTTTAATTTCGAGCTACATCAAAGAGCAATACATCAGCCAACTGTCGGGGAATCCAAGCAGAGCACGGCGTAAATCACTGTTACTGAAGGCCAGGAAACGGGGGCAATTTGCAGGGTAAACACGACTAAACATTTTCTGTTTTTCATTTTTCTCGATATTGTAAGAAGCGTAAATTACAGCTCTGATCTATAGTTTTTTTTTCCTGTGTATTTTTTTTTTCCAGGAGTTGTGATTGGCTTTTTTTTTATTTAGGTGTTTTATTGGTTTAATTGGGGGTGTTGTTTGTGTAGACCTTTTGTTTTATATTTTTATGTTTTTATTATAATTAGCCTTATATTCGTCCAATAACTTCTTTCCTTTTTTAACACATTTCATTTTTTTTACACTTGACTTCGTTCTTTTATAATTTCCTTCATTTTTTTTACACTTGGTTTCATTTTTTTTACAGTTTCCTTCATTTTTTTCACGACTGCTTTTACTTTTTCGGGGATGGGATATTTATTTCGTTTTTTGGAGGGAGTGTATAATGGAACTGTCCAAAATACCTGTTATTCTCTCTCTCTCTCTCCACTGGACGCATTTAAAGGCTTCTTTTTTTTAGACTGTTGCTTCAAGGTCTAAAATGCATTTTTATTTTTGTTTACTGTAATGAGTATATTTTATTGGGAGACAGTAGGTTATGTGATCTGAGGTAAGGCTGATAACTATGGTGGCCTCTCTCTCTCTCTCTCTCTCTCTCTCTCTCTCTCTCTCTCTCTCTCTCTCTCTCTCTCTCTCACAAAGAATTAGTAGTAATATTGGCTGTATAGCAAATACAGAGTATGTTCATTAGTGAATAATCAGATAAAGTGTTACAATTAACACTCAAATAAAACATAAACAAACAGATAAATTGATAAGGTGAATTAATCAAAGTAAATGGTTAAATAAATTACTACAAGAGGAACTAACACAAAAGGTCTTTGGGAAAAAATTTAATTTATTATTTTTACATCACATTGTTTTCTTCGTCTTCTACACTAGGTTCATCAGCCACCATTGACGCTCAGCTCATAACCAACACACCTCTACGTCAAAGAGATTCAAATAGCCTTTGACGAGACAAAATGCATGGTCTCCAAACCCTCTTTCTTCGTCCCCCCAACAGACTTTTTTTTTTCACGAGGTGGGATCATATATCACTGATACGAAGGACTGAATGCTCTTTCACGATAGAGTAAACAGAACTAAGATCCATTAACTATGCTTTTTAATCCTCTCTTCACCAAAAGGGGTAAAAGGGGGAGGGGGAGAGAGAGAGAGAGAGGAAGAAGAGGGGAGGGAAGGGGTTCAGGGGGCCGTAGTTTTTGTTGTTGTGCTTTCGTCTTTATTGTTATAACATATACGGTCCAAACTCCCTCAATTTTTTTCCACTATCGTAAGGGAATTAAGGGAAGAGGGGAGGGAGGGAATAAATGGTGGAGAGATTCAGTGTCCCTCTCTTGCATCTTTTTACTCTCCCTTGTCATATTTATTTACACACGTGATTTATTGCATATACTTCCAATTCCCGAGTTCTATTCTGCCACTTTTTGTTCATCCATTTCTCTCTGGCTCTGTTTCTGTCTCTCTCTCTTTTTTTTTTTCATTGTCTATTAATCACTGTGGTCCGTCGAGGCTTACACAAGGAAGTCAGTCAGTGGGGGGTATCTGACCAGTGACCACCCCACACCGTGCCACCTCCTCCGCTTTCTCAACCCAACCCCCACCCCCACAAACAACCTCTCTTTCACCCTCCCCCTCCTTCACCCTCCTTTATCACCTTATGAAATCCTTCCCCTCCCTCACCCTCCCTCACCACTCTACCTCTCCTCAGCACACACACACACACTCACACTCCAACCTCCCCCACAATACACATTCAGTCAGTAAACACATTTTTGACCTCCATTACATGTATCTGCAAACCCCTCCACCCTCCCCTTCACATGCCAAATATCGACCCCCACACACACGCACCAAACAATCCTCACTATCCACCCACCCACCTTCCTTACACTCTCCTCCCCCCCGTATGTGTTTTCTCCCTTCTATCTTCTACTCCTTTCCTTCCCTTTTTATCACCACCTATTTCTCCTTCTGCTCTTTTTATCCCCCTACGTCCTCCTCCTCCATTTCCTTCCTTTCTACCTATCTACCTTCGCCACCTTCTTCCCTCTTCTATCTCTCCATCCACATCCTCCTCCTCCTCCTCCTTCTCCTCCTCCTCCTTCTCCCCATCGTTGCTGAAAAATGGCGTCTTGATAAAGTTGTCAGCCATAATTATTTTAGCCCTAGATTACAGTGAGTAACTTTAGATTAACCGAGTTGATTTACACGATCAATTGAAAAAGGAAAATTATCAACATGTTGCCATTATAATTTTTATATACTGTATTGTCCTTATCATATTTTTCTTTATTTAATTTTTTTTGCGTGGCGATAGGAAGTTTATTTGGGCTATAGGGAGTTATAGGTAAAATTAATGAATATATGGATACACAAGTGCTCGTATATACACAGATGTATACTCGTATGGTCAAGTGTGTGCACATACATACATATATACATACACTCAGCCAAACCCACATCCACATACACACACCCACAACCAAACCCAAACCCACATCCAAACCTAACCGTAACCTACACACACCCACAACCAAACCCAAATCTAAACCCACACCCACACACACACACCAACCCACACACACCCACAACCAAACCCACATCTAAACCCACACCCACACACACCAACCCACACACACCAACCCACACACACCCACGACACATATATATCCCACACAACCAATATGATGTGATATATAACGGGGTGGAGATCATATATCATGAGAGGACACTTATAGCGCGGACAATATTATACTCATCATGACTCATTGACCTATTAATCTACCATACTATGAGGTATAACCCACTAGTTGCTGCTGGATATACCACTCTGAATGCATATAGTGCAGATACGGCGTGTGTGTGGGGAGGCGTGTGTGTGTGTGTGTGTGTGTGTGTGTGTTTAATTTGGTTTGTGAGAATATGGATTTTTTTTATAATATTATCGTCTTTATAATCGTTTAATCTTGTCACACACACACACACACACACACACACACACACACACACACACACACACACACACACAC
>NW_024733126.1:12225010-12447510 GCF_018991925.1 Homarus americanus | reverse complement strand
GGCGTAGGAAGAAGAAGAGGAGGAAGGAGAGGTAGAAAGAGGGAGAAGAGGGAATATGAAGAGATACTGGGGACAAGGTGTAAAATTAATTAACCTGTTCCTTCTAAAAATGTGAAAGATATTTCCACCTTCAATAAAAGGATGGCGCGACTTTTCCTTCTACTTAATAAGGTAACTTACGAGTTCCTACCTGACCTACTGGACCAAATTCTCTCCTGTATTTCTTCGTTTTATCTTTAGTTGTACGTTATTTTTTGTGTTATTCATTTGTTATTCCTGTATTTACATTTTTTTTATTCTTTATGTTATCATCGAGTTGTTGTTCTGTTTCTGTTGATATTGTTTTTGTCTCCTTTTATTTTTTCAGCGTTATAGTATCTCTCATCTACTCTTTCTCCTCTTCCTCTTCCTCCTCCTCCTCCTCCTCCTCCTCCTTCTTATTCTTCTTCTCCTCTTTCTCTTCCCCTTTCTTTTTTTTGTCTCTTCGTTTTAACAGTATGTCTCACCTCCTCCTCCTCCTCCTCCTCCCTTGGCCACTACGTATTAATATTCCCGTGTCCTCTGCGTGAAGCCGTCCATCACTAATCCCTTATTATCCCGGTAACCACTTATTAAAATTCCCCCCGTTACTACTGCCCTGTCCTTCTCCGACTCTCTCTCTCTCTCTCTCTCTCTCTCTCTCTCTCTCTCTCTCTCTCTGCTGTCATTTTATGCCTTCTGCTCAACATCTTCTACAACCCATTTTAATATTTTTTTTTACGTGTCTCTCCCTTTTCTTCAGGTATAATCAACATCAAATATCATCGTTTCCTCTGATATCGTATTCGTTTTATATAGTTGTATGATTTCTTTATTATTGTTTTTTTATCTTCCTTTATCATATTTATTGTTTGTGGTTTATCTTGTATACCTTTACGTTATTTACACCAGAGGACACACATTGATTATCACTTTTTTTTTACCTCTCTTCTGTTTCGCTATCTTTATTTGTTTTTTTTTCTTCTGGTTCTTTACTCTATATTCTCTTCTTCTATCCTCCTTCCATTTTTTTAACCCCTTACCATTATCTTCTATCTTTTTATTTTGTCTACTCCTCCTCCTCCCTTCCTCCCCCTTTCACTCTACCTTCACCCCTCCCAGCTAATGTCCTCTGCCCCCTTCTCCCCAGTTCACCCTTCTCCCCTCTCGCCCGTGTTTACTTTCTCCCCTCTCCCTTCAGTCCACCTATCCCCACCCCTTCCCTACTTTATCTAATCTTTCCTCCTCCCGTCAACCTTTGGTCCACCCTTCCCCTTCTTCCTATATTCCTTGCTACCACCTCCCCTTCCCTCTCCTTTCCCTCATCCCCCTCACCCATCTCTATCACCCTCTCCCTCCTTCCCCATACCCCTCCTGCAGCAGCTTCATCACCCATATTCCTCACCAGTTATTTCCCCCAGCCCCCTTCCTTCCTTCCCTTCCCTTCCCTTCCTTCCTTCCCTTCCCTTCCTTTCCCATCTCCTCTTCTCTCCTCCATCGCCTCCCTACTTTCCTTACCTCTTCTCCTCCCCATTCTTCCCGTCCCCTTCCCCTTCTATCCCCCCTTCCCTCCTTCCTGAAACCTTACGCTTTTTTCTCCTTCACCCCCCACTCCTCCAGCTCTCCACTTCATCTCCATATTTCTTGGTCTACCTTCCGACCCTCCGCACCAGCTTCCTGCTGCGCTGCCGCCGGGAGAACCACCACCAGCAGCAGCAGCAGGGGCGTCATCACCGAGCAGGGGCGGGGGGGATCCTTCTTCTAAGAGGCAAGTGGGTCCCCATCAGAAAATCAACCTCTCCCCTTTCTTGAGCGTGTCCATCAGGATATATGCACTTCGCCCTCGTCATTTGAGCAGGACAGCCTCAACCTTCTACCTCTTCTTTCTCACCGCTTTAGTGGTACTGAAGTCCTCCTCGTTTCCTCCCACTGGAGCAAGAGGCACATCTGAAGCCTCTCCCTCCTTCCCCTCTCCTTCTTGACGACTCACCCATCAGGAGTTCCATCGTTACAAACTCTTGCCACTCAAAATAATTTTGAATGAAGATCAAATTATTTAAGGTGTCTTACAATCTTGGGTTTTTGCATATATATATATATATATATATATATATATATATATATATATATATATATATATATATATATATATATATATATATATATATATATATATATATATATATATATATATATATATTTAAGGAAGGAAGAAAACACAAGTTCTGCGCTTTAAGAATTCACATCTTCAGGGGTGGTACAGACTAGTCTGTACTCACCTGAAAACTGGCGCTTTTCGTGTTTTCTTCTTTGTGTTATCTATACCTGGATCACACCTACAGTGATTTACTTGCATATATATATATATATATATATATATATATATATATATATATATATATGTGTGTGTGTGTGTGTGTGTGGAGAGTCTGAAATGAAAGAAAGATATATTAATGGGGTGGGAAGAGTGATGGCTTACTTCATCTCGACTTCTCCCTTGGCCATCTTCCCCCTCCCCCGCTTCCTTCTTGTCCTTCTTCTCCTTCCTGCTCCCTCCTCCTTCCTTCTGCTCCCTCCTCCAGCTCCCTCCACCTGCTCCCTCCTCATCACCCCCCTCCCACCCAACGCTGCTGAGGACGTCTTTAGCTAGCAAGGAAGTAGGAAGGGGAATGGAGGGTAGAGGGAATGAAGTTAGGGACAGAGTATAAGAGTGTGCTGTAAGTTAGATTGAGTTCGGGGGAATGGGAATGAGGGAGGAGGAGGAGAGTAAGAGGGAAGCAATGGGAGGGAAGAAGAAAGGGAGTTGTAAGGGGGGGGGGTGTCCTTTGTCTACCCATGAAGGGGTGTGGAATAGAATTTTTTATTGTCCAGAATTTTTGTCGCTAGAGAAAAGGCCACGAGCAGGGGTAGGGGAAGAAAAGGGGAGATGCCGAGAGTGTGAGAGGGAGCTGAGGGGAAGTGTGAAGATTGAAGGAAAGGGGAGATTAAGTTGTTCATGGTGATTCCGCATTAATTGAATACACACGCACCCTGATACTCAAACCACACACACACACACTCCACCAAACTAATTTAAAAATATACGTAAATATACATAAAACCAATCATAACTTACAACACTAATGAATAAAATCGATTAAAACTTAATAACTAAGCATTTTGTTAGGTCATCATCGTATCAGGAATATATTAAACTAACACGAAAAATATCGACATTGAAACGAAATATATGGAAACCAATATTTTAATTTTTCACCTTTAACACTGTAAAAAAATACCAGGAAAATTTACAAATATTAATTATATATGAACCTTGTTTCGCGTTTTATGTTCATTTACTTTTAATGTTTGTGATTATTATTATTTTGTTTCCTTTTTCTTCTCGATTTCGTTTATTTTCGTTCTCTTATTTGTATTGTCATTTTAGGTTGTAACTGTGATCGCAGTAGTGAAGTAGTAGTAGTATAGGTATTAATAACTATTGTAGTAGCAGCAGTAATAGTAATTTTTGGTATTATTATTCACTTTATTATTCATTTTGAAATTATCGTTTTTATTATTATTACTATTATCCTTATTATCATAATTCACTGTGAGTGAAGGAGTAGGTGGCCTGACGAACCTCTCCAGGGAGGCTATAATATATGGCGTGTGTCAGTGTCGAAATCTCGGAGATTGCAATTCAGTCCGATAGTGATATATCGCACCTGTTCGGAAGCCCGATCGACTATAATTTCGAACGTTTGGTTGGGATGATGAAGCACCCGTCACCCAGCGCGAATGCTTATTGTTTATCTTTGTCGTGTTGTTTAAACAAGTTAATTTTCGAATGATTGGTTACCCCCGTTTACAAACGTGTACAGGAGCTGATTGTAAGTGTTGGAAATAATTGCTGCTTGTTTTAAGTGACCAACTTTTTTTTTCTCTTATTAAACAAAACATATTGATCTGATTGTCACAAATCCTGGGAATCATTTGATTAGGATACACCGGCTACACATAACCAATCAAAATAAATTTCGAACATCTCCGCTTGTGTTCGGTCGTCAGTCACTTGTTTTCAAAGAACACTCATGATTTAACAATTTTAGTACCTTGTCTGAACGTAATAGAGGTTTTACTTACCCAATTCTTAACAAGAATATATATAATGTATACCTGCATGTGTGTGTCTTCGTGTATGTGTGTGTCTTCGTGTATGTGTGTGTGTGTGTGTGTGTGTGTCTTCGTGTGTGTGTGTGTGTGTGTGTACGTGTGTGTGTGTGAGTGCGTGTGTGCGTGCGTGCGTGCGTGCGTGCGTGCGTGTGCCTGTGCGTGTGTGTGTATGTGTAACAGCAACGAATACCATAAGGGTAATAAATAATAGTGTGATGATTTACAACAATAAAACAGAAACAAATAAAAACTGAAAGATTAGAAACAATATTAAGATAAGAAAAGTGATAAATTCTATTAAAATCAAAACAAAATTCAAGGAAATAAAATACAGAAAAAATAAAACTAAGACAGTGAAAGGAAAAAAGAGACACGATAATAAAGTAGGAAACGAAGTACAGTGCGTGAAGAGCCGTGCAAAGGAACGATGATTTATGAATAGAGAACGAAGAACAAGAAAATCTGAACAGTGAACACAAGACGGTGAATTATGGAACTTGTGTTGTGGATAATGAAGAATAAACGATGGATAATAAGGTAAATGATAGTGCTAAGTTGATTATGAATAAAATAGTGAACAGTTGATCATTACGAGTGGATTATGGATAACAATAAATGAACAAGGATAAATATAATTAAAGTAATGATGATAATGAATGAAAAGTGCATGGATAATACAAAGTGAAATTTGAACACTGAATAATTGTGATGTAAGGACGATGAAAAACAGAATAACAGAAAAAATACGTTATTTATGGACTGTGAATAAAATAAATGATAAATAAGAATATATGGAATATTTATAATAGATAAAAGTCTTGAACTCCAGACAGTGAATAATAATAAGAACTGTACGATATATAAAGAACAATGGACGATAATATAAAATAATGACAGTGAGTAATATACAGTGAGTGATAAACAATGACTATGAATAATATACAATGAACAACAAGCAATGACCCGCAAATATTGAACTGTGAATGATAAAAAAACAAAGAAAAACAAAAATTAACTAAAACGCTGAAAAATGAAAGAATAAAGTCTACGTGTAGAAAATGCCTATCGACATGACCTCACACCGAAAGACGAAAAGGAATGTTACTGTAAATAATAGCCAACCTTCTTTGTACTTCGAGGTCAATTACGAGGAAAAACTCCAATTAGTATGAGAAGTGTTTGTAGCGTTAAAGGAATGATTTTAACATTAATCTTTGACGTTATTATGTGACAATTGTTGTGCCTTATATACAAAATGTCCTCTCGGTCTTGCTGGACTGAATATATATTGTGACCATCTACATAGAAATGAAGAAGGTGTGGGATGTCTGTGTGTACCTTGAGGAATACACTAGTGATTTCTTACGGTCATGTGAAACTTGCTGATACAGCGAGGGAGTTTTTTTTTTTTTAATGTGAAGTGAGCCATGTGGATATAGTGATATTTTATGGTGAAATGGACTGTGTTTATACAGTGAAGTTTTATGGTGATATAGTGAGTGGTTATGGTAATGTCAACCTTTATAGTACAGTGAGTGGTTATGGTGATGTGAACCTTTTTAATACAGTGAGATTTTCATGGTGATAGTGATCGTCTTATGGTTAAGTGAAGCCTTGTAGAAACAGTAAGGTTTTATAGAGATATGAACCTAAGTGTTATAGTGAAGTGAACCGTGTTTATATAGTGAGCGTTATGGTTTATTCTAACCAAAGTGATACAGTGAATTGATATAGTGATATAATAGTGATGAAGTGAGTGTTTAATACAAAGAAAACTCCAAAGAAATAAAAAAATATATATATATATGAAAATAATCGAAATATAACCAATTTCTTCTAAATTTATTCCTCCAAGTGTTTTTTTTAAAGAGGAAGAAAAATTGAATTAAGAAATCACATGAGAGATACACGCAAATATTCTCAGTAACATCTCGTCTCTCCAATAATTCTCGGTCCAGAGGAATGAACTGATAATATCGAACGCACGTCATCATACTAGAGTGTGATGTGTGTCTGAGAGCTGGTGTGTGTGTGTGTGTGTGTGTGTGTGTGTGTGTGTGTGTGTGTTTCTGATACGTGCTTGTATTTGAATGATTCATATGTGTGTTGCTGTATGTTCATATGATGCGTGCAAGCAAGCAAACATGCGGGTCTGTGTATATGTATGATTGAACATACCCCCACCACACCTCTCCCCATTCCTAAGAACAATAAATTACCCCCCTTAAAACAACGACCTGACAGAAAAATGACACAATTGCATCATTAGCCTTCTTAAATTACACGTCGTTATATCCAACTTACAAAAACATGACGTGACTTCACCCCAGTGTTCTGAAACCCAATCTGAACTTAATCATTTACACAACGCCACTACGACTTTATAATTATATACTGAGGAACACTCGTCACAGCACATATGATATGATTAGGACGATATCACTTGTCTTAGACGTATTTAATGTGATAATGATATGGGTTTATCAGTTGTAAGATATATATATAATATAAACTGGTTCTATTTATACGCTTCCCTTCAGGTTAAATGAATTTAATCTTTATGTATAAAAACTGACGTATCAACTTCACTAATTGGCTTTCATTTTTTTCTAACATATAAATATAATACTACATATATCCAGGGGACAAATATATGACACACACACACACACACACACACACACACACACACACACACACACACACACACACAAAAGAAGCAAGAGTCTCATTTACAATATACAGTAAATACAAATATATAAACAATACATAGATTTTTTTCCTTACGTAAGTGTCTCTCTCTCTCTCTCTCTCTCTCGGACTATAACATAACAATATATCAAACACTTCCCCACCCATGGACGATGATTTAATATAAGTATTTTTTTTTTCTGTGGGTGGGCAAGGGTGGTCTTAGGGCATAGTTAATGCATCTGGCTTCTTGGGATTACCATTAATTACGGCAGGATGATAATTAATCCACACCCCCAGACCCCGTTATCCAGTGGCCATCTGTCATTCTTTGTGTGGTCGGCAGGGAGCTCTATTCTCCCTGCTCACACACCCTGATAACGCCAGAGAGCCAGAGTTGGTGGTGAGAGAGAGAGCGAGAGAGAGAGAGAGAGAGAGGTACAATACAGAGATAGGGAGAGAGGGGCAGAAATGCTAGAGAGAGAGAAAGAGAGAGAGAGAGAGAGAGAGAGAATGGATGGATGCAGTAGGCAGTAATGAGGAAAGGGAAAAGGAAGAACTGAAGAGAAAGAGAACGAATTAATAAAGAGAGAAGGATGAGTTAGTGAGAGGGGTAAGGATGGATGACAGGGGGGTGTAGAGAATGAGGAGAGGGATAAAGGGTGAGTGGAAAATGAGCAAAATGAGTTAGGGAGTTGGTATAAGAGTATAAGAGGGGATAGAGAGAGAGAAAGGAGGAGAATTAGAGAATGAGGAGTAGAGACAAACGAGAGAGAAAGAGAAAGAGAAAGAGAGATGTGAAACTTAAAATCTCAGAGAATGAAACTAAAGACAATTAATGAACATAGACATGAAAACCAAAAAATATAAGATATACAAATTCCAAGTAGATAAGAAAATACAAATTAATGAAGGAAAACACGAACACTCCCTATAAAAAAATAAGATAAATAATAGATAAGGAAGGACCCCGCTACATCCTTCAACGCCACTCTGATACAAAACAAGAACAAAAACTTGATTTATATATTTATGAGCACATAGATAGGTGATCATGACCATACACCAGTACTACGTATTAAACACTATGGTAGGACGTACTCGTTCTTCCATACATTTTCACTACGACTGTTATGATAATTTCTTCCAATGATTTATTATCTGAGACGACTGATAACTGGTCAATTAAAACTACGAGATGAAGATGGTCGTGGAAATGGCATCGTAATATCACAGGGTCTCTTATTATAACTTGGGATGTGTTTTTTGCTTTTACAGTTGCGAGGAAAAAATTCCTTCGTTTGAGTCTGAGAAATTGGTCCTTAGTATTGTGTGGGTATAGGCCGAAGTTGTAGTTAATTTATTGATTCATTAATTCTTTTAATCACTTATTTAATTTACGCTACTCGTTTTGTTTACAAATTAATGTCAACGTTCTTGTAAGGACTAAGACGTTTGAAAAAAGTCAGCCACATTGTATTACGTCATCTTCTTACACCCCTCCTCTCTCTCTCTCTCTCTCTCTCTCTCTCTCTCTCTCTCTCTCTCTCTCTCTCTCATCCTCCTCCTCTACTTCTTCTTGAAGACTTGTGCAACTAAACCTTGGAGGAGAAAAAAAATTACCGTCGATGGACATTCCTTTCTGAGTAATCGATTCCGGTTGGCGTTGATTTATGGCTTCGATTTAATCGGCAAATTTGGTACTTTGAGGACAAGATCCCATCATCTAGTCTGAGATTACTACATGTGAGAGCCATGTGCTGTAGGAGCTGTAATCACCTGCTGTAGGAATCAAGTTCGAAACCCACCTACAGGAGTTAGCTTTGTAAATGTTAATACCACGACAAATGAATATAAATGAATATAAACTTTGATCAGTAACTGTCAGACAGGGGCAACACAGAGAGCAGAGATTATTTTTTAAGTATGATTGTATCTCTCTCTCTCTATCTCTCTCTCTCTCTCTCACACACACACACACACACACACACACACACACACACACACACACACACACACACACACCCCCACAGTTGGTTACGACCACACAGTGTATATACCTGAGAGAAGTACTTTATATACAGAGACTGTAAAACACCATATGCTGTGCCCGCCACTTAGAGTCCTGCATCCAGCTTGTGGTAGAGCACCCACCAAGGTCAGGTGATGCAGCTGCTCCGGCCAGGGGGGAAGATGGAGGAAAAAGGTACGTGGGGGTGAAACAAGATGAAAGAGTAGGTACAGTAGTTGTTAGAAGAAGAGGCGTTTTTTTCGGTATTTGTGTTCTCCATTTCGTTGTTTTCTCTGTATTGGTTGGTGTTTACGGTGGTGGGATGGGAGAGGGGAGAATGATGAAGCGTACTACTGCTGTTGCTAGTGGTGGTGATAGTTATGGTGCTGATGGCGTTGGTGAATGCACGTGATGGTGTTGTTAGTGAATATTATACATAATGGTGATGAGGATAGTGGTAGTGGGTGATGGTGTTGCTACTTGTGATAGCGAAGGTGACAGTGTGAAGCCTGGCAGGTGGTGGGGAGAGACAGTGACGCAGGTGGTACAGATAGAACAGGTGAGACGGACGGGGGGTGACAAGGGCGTCAATCAGCGGTGGCGGAGACAGGAGTCCACCACACAGCAAGACAGGCAACAAGGCTGGCGTGGAGGACCCGATTGATACTGAGGAGACGTTGATGGCCGCCAGGGAAGAGACTGGACGATGCAAGTGGTTGAGACTGGGTTGTGATCCACCTGGAAGGGAGATTTTTTTCAGCCAGTCAGTCAGCTACAGCAGGTGTGTGGCAGGTATTTATGTGATCCAGGTGGCTGATTGGATAGATAAAGGATAGGAAAGAAGTAAGGTATATTTTTCGTTGGCTATAAATTGGGAAAAATACGGAAGTAACAGAGGGGTAATACTTGGAGATGAAGAATCGTGGAGATAAGGAACGGAAACAGATTAACCCTCTTAAAGTCTACCACCTATTGAATACCAAGTCCCCTGTACTCTAAAAGTTACACTGCCATCCTAACACTTAATGCAATCACCTACAATCATCCATCAGAACCTCACCACCTCGCACATCTCAAGAATTTCCCTCGATCATCTAAACGCTGCCACCTATGTATACATTTTCTACCCCCTATGCACCACCACTTACACTCTACCACTTACACATACCATCAATTACGTACACATCCCCACCTACACCCTAAAATCTGCATCACTCCTACACCCATCTACCGACACTCCACTATGTAAAGCCCACAACAATATCCCTCTTCTCCTACACCCCACCATCTACACACCTGTACCACCTTCATCCTACCACCTGCACCTCCCCTTAACCCCCACTTTCCCATCTCACTCCCACCTCCCTACCTCACCCCTACCACCTTACCTCAACCCCCCCCCCCTCCCCCGTGTACAAGGTTGTATCAGTAACTCTCTCGCCACATATATTAGGCTCATTGTCTACCAGCAGGTAATTACTGGTTATGCTTGAACAATGTCGGTAGTTGACGAACTCCAGTGACTAAAACCAACTCTTAAAATACTGAGGCAAATAATGTGAAAAAGACACACACACACACACTTACACACCCCCTTCTTTTTTTCTTTAGTATCGTTGGCCAGAGTAATTCCACGCTCCTGTGACCTCGTGTTTGTTATAGAATGATAAAGGAACTCACTGGATTGTTATTGTTTACGTATGATAGTGAGACAGTAAACCATAATGGAGGAGTTGGTCTTACCCCCCGAGAGAAAAATATTATGCGCTAACTTGCCCCCTTAAACATCCATAACAATTAGTCTGCGCTGGCCAGGTGAATGATGGCCGGAGGAAGTAATGACTGGGTATCGTTGGTTATGTTATTATGTATTGAGAGAGAGAGAGAGAGATGTGGCCTGTGGTTGGCAACTTGTATGTCCCCATTAGGTTGGGAGGTTTTAAGGCCTTGGTCGAACCTTTGTACTTATTAGAAACATGTGATCTGTTCTTATATCGGTCGTTCGGTGTTATTGCTTATCTTCGTCATGCTCACCACCTTGTCATGCCCGCCCTCATGTCATGCTCACTCTTTTATCATGCTCACAGTCCAACTACTTCTGGTTTGTTATGTTCAATTATATTATTTTCAATGCTGATATACTTCTAATTATTGTGTAGAGTAATTAATTCCATGAGTTTGTAAATTCCATCTAACTTTTGTTCTGTTCTGTCCCGCGTTATCAAGTTCTCTCCTTTGAAGAAGTAATAATTGAAGACCCGACTTGTCAAGCTCCTTCCATGGAGTTTCGTTATCTGTGTGTGTGTGTGAAGACTCAATAAAAGATTTTATACAATGGCCGGCACGAAAGTCACGATTTCGTGCCGTTCCCAGGTGAGGACACTGTAATTACACTTGGGCAATGGACGCTGTGCTCGGGTACGGTGGACCCAGGTTAATATTGAACGTTATTAACTCTTGCATACATTAACAAGACTCTAGGCGAAGACTGAAGTACGTAGACAAAAAACACAAAGACAAAATGCTACCAGACAAATTCCCAAGATAAAAATCCTATCACCAAATAATAACAAAAGCTTATAAAGGAGTGGGAGCTCAGTTGTTTTCACCTTCAATTCCCCGTCAAGTTAGATTAAGTTAATGTAGCTTGGCTAAGATTGACTTTACTTTACGATAAAGATATATATATATATATATATATATATATATATATATATATATATATATATATATATATATATATATATATATATATATATATATATATATATATATATATATATATATATATATATATATATATATATATATATTTATATATATATATATATATGTATCATCGTTAGGTTAGGTGAGGTTAGTTTAATTAAGATTTGCTAGTATTGGGTTATGCTAGGTTTTGTTTAGGTTAGGTTAGGCTAAGTATAACTAAATTCGGTTAGGTTAGATTATGTAAGGTTAAGTTAGGCTACTGTAGGTTAGGTAACACCGTTTTATGTTGCCAAGAGAGGATTTTTTTCCTTTTTTCTTTCTTTTTTTTGCTCTACAACCACGCCAAGTACAAACACTGGTGGGTGTTCAGTACGCGGTCTGCCACTCGCCCTTGCTAATGTGAGATCGGCGCTAAAGACTTGTTATTTGGGGGTTAATTCTAGTACTTAGTTCAGAATTTATCATGGTAAAGGGTACGTGCAGAGGAGGGGGAGTAGGCGGCAACGTCAAAGGACTGAGTAAGAGGGAGAGAAGAAGGGTGAAAGGGAAAGAACGAGAGAGGGAGAGAGGTAGACGGAATATGATATGACGGTATCTTTAGGTCACAGGTTGAGATAGGTATTGTTAGGTATGGAGAGGGAAGAAGAGTGGGAACAAATAGACTCTATGTGTGCCAGATGGTATAGGAAAGATGGGAGGGATGAAGGAGAGGTCCTTAACCTCAAGGAATGGAAGAGAAATAAGAAAGGTGAGAGTGGAAGAGGGAAATGATTTGACTTAGGACAGGAGGAAACAAAGGAAAGGTAAAAGAAGACTAAGTATGATCTATCACTAAAAATAGAGGAATACTGAAAAATAAGGATTTAGGAAAGTAAGAGAGAACCACAGGGAGAGGAGGCGAATATCTGACATGAAGAAAAATGAAGAAATAGGGAAAGGCGACTGCAAAAAGGAGATCTTTGACTTCAGGAAGAAAAAGGAAAAAAGATTAGATGGATTTTTTTGAGGGAGAAAGAATAATTGGAGATAATTAAGAGATAATGAAGATATTTGTGATTAATTTTAATAAAAGGGAGATGATTACAAAAAGGAAGATTTTATGATCAGGAAGATTAAAAGAAACGGAAATGTCAGAATGTCAGGGAGAATTTTTTATTTACGGGAGGAATAGGGAGAGAAGGGGAGATAAGAGTGTCGTGATGAAATATGTGACAACAAGACAGAGTTCAATAAAGGGAAGGGAGAGTGCAAGAGGGAGATTTTGACTTAAGGATGAGGGAAGAAATGGATATGTGAGAATAAAAGAGAGAATTTTTTACTAAAATAAAAAAAAGATGATGATAAAGTAGAAGCAATATAGAGTGCATCGACATAAACTGTGTTAACGTAAGAAGAGAGTGTGAAGGGATAACAAGCAAATAGAAAAAGATCTACGAATGGAGGGATATATGTGAGAGAGAGAGAGAGAGAGAGAGAGAGAGAGAGAGAGAGAGAGAGAGAGAGAGAGAGACTTACCAGAAATAGATAAATAAACGAGTAAGAGGGAGAAGGGAAAGAGCTAAAGAGAGACAGAGAATGAGTGTGAGAGAGAGTGAGAGAGAGAGAGAGTGAGACAGAGATGGGGAGAGTTACCAGTTGGCCAAGGGAGAGAGAAATAAATGGATGAGGCGAAGGGTGGAAAGTTGTCAGAGGCAATACGAATAGAGGAAATAATTGGCAGTAAAGGAGGGGAACTATTGCGTATTTAGGGAAGACAAATAACTGTTGCATGGGAGTTTATTATTATTAAACAAATTATACTCTCGTCTTCTAATCAAAATGTTAATTTGAGGAGAGTTGCAAATTATACATAATTGCGTTGCAGGAGAGCAAGTTTCATTTGAGTTGTTTTTATTTTTTTTCCTTTCTGTATATTCCACAGCCATTCATTAGGTGAAATTATATATATACTCGGGGATAATGAAGATTAATTGCACGTTTTTGTATCATAAAACCGCGAACGAATTAAAACATCCCTCTTGCGTATAAGAGCTGGTGCTATTTTGCCCTGAACTCGAACAGGTGGGAAAAAAATCGAGATAGAGAGAGGAAAGAATAAATGTGGGAAATAAAACAAAAGTGAAAAGGTTGTATGTTGTATGTATAAAAACAAAAGTAAATAAAATAATGTTTAAAAAAAAAGTAGGGTCGCTGTCCGGATACATGTCATACAGATTTATACTCACACGCACATATATATACATATACATACAGGCAGCAGTCTATATTTCAGGTGTATACTCTTTATTCTATACTCACAAATCTCTCTTTCTCTCTCTCGCTCTCAACACACACACACACACACACACACAAGCACCAAAGTCCAGACAGACAGACACAGTAAATTCCTCGACCACACCAGACATCATTACCAAGTCTCTTACCCCCTCCCCCCTCCTCCTCTAAGTTGTCTTCTTCCTGCTCGTCATAATTAAGACAACAAACCAACACATCCAGAGGACAGTCCACCTGACCATCAGCGTCCCGGTGAATTGGCCATAAAGATCACCATTACAAGTCATCCATCACATCGTCTCGTGGTCCGGAACTGTCATCAGAGGAGCCATTATGGGCGGTTCCTCGACTGGTAAAATCCCGGCCAAGAGCCACAGTATGGCGAGAGTGATAGTGTCTTAAAATATATGACTATGTTTTGAGCTGGAGAATGCACACACACACACACACACACACACACACACACACACACACACACGCACGCACGCACACGCACACACAAAGGATACGTAACTTTAGTATTTGTTATTTGTTTTCACTAATATCTTTCTGTAATGTGTTGTGAACCAAATTATTATTTTTTCATCTACGGAGATTAAAAAAAAATCCGCTGTATATTTTAGTCGATTTTCTGTCCAGTTCATCTACTGTCCAGATGGTAGAAATAGTGATTCAGGTGTAAATAGTTCAGATATCCATGAGTCCATCAACTTTTGGTAAAGTAAGTATGATTTACGATTACTGTTTCAATTGCTTTTACGAGGAGTGAAAATAAATCAAAGTCCAGGATCGTAGATATGAATCTTTCACGACGTATTGCCTCTCGTGCCAAGTTTTTTTTTCTCTCTACTTATAATAAGCTTCAACTTGAACCATAAGTCATAATCTAAGTGAATGAAGTCGATTCTAACACTAAACTTTCAGGTACGTTTGTCACAGTGAAGGACCTCTGCTTGTATGAAAAATTAACTTGACCATGGAGGAAGTTGATTCTCAGGGGTGATTGTTAAGGGATGCAAGTACACATAAACAAACCATTGTACGCCTTGTGTACTGTATATGTCGGCTTTAAAGTTTAACATCTGCGTAACCACTAAACCCTCCTCGCACAAGTTCACATACACACACACACGTACGCACTCACGCACGCACGCATGTACGCACGCACGCATGTACGCACGCACGCACACGCACGCACGCACGCACACACACACACATACATACACACACACACACACACACACACACACACATACACATTATGTGCATGCATGTACACTAAGAGCGTGAGTTGGTGTGAAGTTACAGAAATAAGCAGACATTAAGAAAAAGGAACCAAACTTCTTTACGCAGTTCCTCCCTTTTCTGGAAAGTTTCAAACACACACCAGTTGGCGTTGTGCCAATCTTGGACGCTTTGTCTTTACCCAGAAAACTTGAAGACAGGCAAATGTTTGACCTGAGCCAGACGATATGTGAATCTTCCGTAAATAGAGAAATACAAGTTATATCTGTACATATTTTTTTTCTCGAATATCAGTTCTCCTTAGTTTAATTCAATAGCCTCAGAAAGAAACCTTTATCATTTACGGTATATTTTACCTTTGTGGAGGTAGTAATAGATATTTACAGGCGTAGATAGACTTCTGTTTGTATATCAAGCCAGAAATTTTGCGACCTCAAGATAAAGCCATCCCCAATTAGCGATAGCCTTAACCCAGTGACAGTAGAAGAGATACGTGACGTGGAAACAAACCTGTTCCTGTATCCCCAACCAGAAATTTAATATAAAGACAAATACTTATAAACTAGACCCCGTTTCTTTATTTTCAACCAGAAATTCAGTGACCTCCAGAATAAGTCATCAATGGGCTCGTTTACTCTCGGACTCAATGAAAGTATTAGTAGATATGCAGAGGCGCAAATAGAGCCATTGGTCTGCGTCAGTTTAGGGGGGGTCTGCGTTCATCATCACTCACCACCTTCCTCCAGGGCCACGTTGCACTTATCATTCCCCCGCGGGTCCCAGCCAACACAGACGCCGAGAAATACGACCCAACCCTTTGTTCTTACGTTCAATGGTGCTCGGGCGATTAATCAAGGGGCCCTCTTTTTCCCGTCTCCTTCTCTTCTTCTTAATTTTTTCCTTCCTCTTCTTCTTCCTCTTCTTCTTCCTCTTCCTTTTCTTCTTCTTTTCCTCCTTCTCCATCTCTTCCTCCTCATTCTCCTTCGTCTACTTTTTCTCTTCTTCGTCTTCTTTCTCATTGTCGTGGTCATCGTCTGCCTCTCCTTTTATAGTCGTTACGTTCTTCCTATTTTGATTTATCCTCCAATTTATCTAATTGTTCTATCTATCTTGTTCTTTATTTCCTGGCAGTTCTTTTGTCTTTTAAACATTCTGCTCCCTCTTATTATCATCAACATTATTATCATTCTTTCATTATCCTCTTTATTGCTGCCTCTTCTTCAGTCGTATTTCCTTCAGGAGTTTCACGTTTCAAATACCGAGATAAGGTGAAGGGAAAGAAGACCTTGATATATGTTAGTTCAGATATGGGAACTCTTTCCCCCCTTTTCCTCATTCCACTATCCCTATTTCTCTTTGACATTTCCACCCTACATTCTACGTGACATCTCCCCCCCCCCCCCAACCCGCCCACCCCTACCACCCTCTCCCTCATTCCCCCCACCCATTTACGTGACACCCGCAATTTTCAATGACACCCCCTTCCCCATTCTTCTTAGTGTTAAATCATTCTGTTCTTGCTTCCTTCCTTTTCTTTTAGGCTCTGAATATAGCATTATGTTCCTCCTTTTTTTTTGTAAGTGTTGCTTTTTTTTTGCTGTTCATGAGATTAATTTCATTGTTTATTTTTAATTTCCCTTGAATGTGAAATATAAGTAACATGAACATACAAATGTAGTCTCCAAACTCGTAAGAAATTTTGTCTCGTAGTTGCTAAAATAAATCATACTAGACAGACAGACAGAGACAGACAGACAGACGATGGAAAAAACGGAATTGGCATAGAGAGATACAGAGAAATTGACAAAGCAAGTGAAACTGACATGTAAATTGAAAGAAAACGAGATTTCATTGAGTGACATCGAGAGAAAAAGAAAGATATCGGGACAGAAAACGAACGAAAAGGAGAGAGAGAGAGAGAGAGAGAGAGAGAGAGAGAGAGAGAGAGAGAGAGAGAGAGCAGGGGAATTTAATGACGGTGATTGGCTTTGGAAGTTGTCATGGGGGCCACCAGGAACCAGAAGCCCTGCTGGGGTAAGGCGTCTGGGGGCACCGATGGAGGGAGGGAGAGAGGGTGGGATGGAGGCAGCTGCCCCCTCCAAACACTGTCCAGACTCCAGGGTGCTAAACGTCCTCCATCGACCGCTGAGTGTTTCAACGCTGGGGGTGTGAGGCGAGAGAGAGAGGGAAGGAGAGAGAGCAAAAGAGAGAAAGAGAGACAGACTGACAGAACAGACAGACAGAGAGAAAACACACAGGCAGAAAGACAGAGAGAGACAGAAAGTCTGACAGACAGATTGAGAGACTGACAGACAAAGATAGAAACAGAGACAGTGACAGACAGGGAACGTAAACTAGAGAAAGTGAGAGAGAGAGAGTGAGTAACGGGAAAAAAACAGAGGAAGGAAGTAAACTCAAGAGGAAGAGATTTAGAGTAAGTGAGAGTATGCTAGGGAATAAAGAGAGAGGAGGGCAATAAACTCAGAGAGAGAGAGAGAGAGGAGTTAATTCAGAGGGAAAGGAGTGTTTCACTGCTGGAGAATGGGAGAAAGTGAGTGAGAGAGAGAGGAAGAGTAAATTTAGAGGAAGGATTTTAATGTTCGAGGTAAGAGAGAGAGAGAGAGAGAGAGAGAGAGAGAGAGTAAATTTACAATGAACAGTTTTAAAGTTAGGAGAGAGGAGAGAGACTGAGTTAGAGAAAGTGGAAAATTAAATTCAAAAGGAAATAAAATGATTTTGAATTCAAGTATTTCAACGCCAAGGGAGAAAGTTTTATCTCCGAAATTGCGTGTTTCAACGCCCATTGACACCACACCCTGATGTTAAACGAGAAGAACATCATCGTATATTATCAACCGTGTGAACCAACCACCTTTTTTTCTACATCAGTAATAAGTATTCAACGTCGTAAAGTTGTCCCTCCACGCGACCACACATGACCCTTCACGAGGCGTCTAGCTGTGCCATTAAACGCACACGTCTGTACAACATTGACTAACTAGGCCAACAAAACCTGCAGAGCGACCGCCGTGGTGGGGGCTGGTCCTCCTCCTCCTCCTCCTCACTCTCCAACAACAAGACAGTCCGCCGGGCCTAAACTTTCTTCCCTCTCTCGATCAGCGTCTTTGAGGTAGGACTTGTTGGATCTTATTTTCCCAGATGAGGTTACCTTTACCAGTCAGAGGTGAGGATCGTAAAGCATTATTTCCTATGGCAAACGGAAAGTTTAAAAATCAGTTAAAGAGGCGGCCGTGTGGTGGTAGACTGTAATGGCGCTCCGATCCTGGCAGCCAACAAAAGCAAGATGGTTCCACTCGCCAATTTACACCACTATTTCCTCAATTATTGCCCTTTTTCATCCTTCTACCTGGAATTGGAATAGCAGATCTAATAGCCCTTTTAATCCTCGATTCGCTGAGGGTATAATCTTCTTCCAGACGATCTCATCCACGGTGATAATTCAAGTATAGTCTCATTTTAATTTCGACGCCTGGCAACTGTACCCGAAGCGTAGAGGATTTATAACCCTTCAGAGTCTGTCCGCCATACATCAAAGACAGGCCACGTCGTGTGAGATTAATGGGGCCCGGCCCTGTCACCGCCTCCACCAATGGCAGCACAGGCTACCCAGACCTGCATTCCTCGCTGGGGAAAGCTTCTTTTTTTCTGATGTATAGCGGTTTAACATAGGAACTAAAAATTAAGAACGTAATCCATAATAATCTCGAGAGGCGGGGAGGAAATAGACCCCCACAAGGACCTTGCTAGTGGTCTCATCGGGTGGGTGGGGAAGGACTAAGCCCAAGGTGGGTTAGGTGAGTCGCTTGACGCTCCTCCAGCCAGCCAGCCAGCGGACGAACGGACGGAGTATGAATAAATTGATCATTCTGAACGGAGAGTTATATATGTCGCAATTCCGAGACATGTTATTGACACAGCACGAGGCGAGGGAGGGGCTGCGGGCTGGTCTGAGCTCCCACACACAGCTGTGCTAGAGGAGGGGCGGAGGTGATGACGACGGCGGCTGCATCTGAGTGGCGGTGATGGTGGTATATACTATATGTATTTATGCAGCGTCAAACGTTAAGGGAGATCTTCTGTTTATGTTATATGCTGTGAGAGTAGGTCACCCCATACACACCGATACGATACCTAATGTTACTTTGCTTTCTTACGGTTAATGCTGTTTCTGCTGTTGATGCTATACTGATGCGCTAACTGCTGCCGCTATTATAACCACTTCTGTATTTGTTATTTCCTATCTTGTGATGACTTATGTTTCTGTTATACCGCTACTTTTGTTGATACTGCCGTCGCTGCTGCTGCGGTTATTGGTGTTCTGTAGTTCCTGCTGTTGCTGCTGTTATTACTGCTGCCGCTGTGTTAGTGGCGTTGCTGCCACGTACCCAAGAGCTCTAAATTTAAACTGTAGTGTCGGGAGGGAAAGGGAGGGACAAAGTGGAGGGGCGTGGAGGGAGCGAAGAGGAGGGATAAAGTGAAGGGGTGTGGAGGGATAAAGTGGAGGAGCGAGGGATAAAGTTGAGGTCCGAGGGATAAAGTGGAGGTCCGAGAGGAGGGAGGCAAGAGGAGGGATAAAATGGGAAAGTGAAAGAAAAGGAGAAAGATAAAAAGGAGATGAATTGAAAGAGTAAGGGAAAGGAGGCGAGAGAGTGAGAAGGGGAAAAAGAATGAAGTGGTACAATGCGAGAAAGGATGGAAAGAGAGAAGAGAGGGAGGACAGGATAAGTTGGAGGTATGAAGGAAGGAAGGAAGAGAGAGAGAGACAAACGGGAAGGTGACGCGTGACAGGAGGAAATTAGAATTCAAGTGGCACTAACCTTCTTTATTTTTCTCTGTTTTACGGGTGAGTAATGTTGGTCTTTGCTCTTGTGTGTGTCATCCTGTGTGGTAAGTGACTTTGTTGTTGTTCTGTTGCCTTATGTACCCGTCAGCTAGGGTGTCAAATAAACAAATGGTTAAAATCCCAGCATACATAATCACAGTGGACAAAATTCCCAGCATATGTACTAATCACAGCGAACAAAAAATTTCCCAGTATAGGTAATCACTTGGACAATACATAGCATAGTTAATCACAGTAACGGACAAAATACTAGCATAGGTAATCACAGTGACAAACAGAATAGGTAATTACAACGGACAAAATATCAATATACGTCATGCCAGTGGAAAAAAATCCCAATAGACACAAACCCAGTGAAAAAAAAACACTGGACAATGCCCATAACATCACAATAGAATTTTTTTACTAAACACAAACAAATCCATTGGGCAAAATTTAAATCATGTTTTCTATGGCCAAATTCATATTAAATAAGACTTCCCTCTAAGTAGACATAAAAAGCCATACTTATAAACTCTCTGGGTTAAACCTGTTACATAGAGCATTACAGATCATTACTTACGTTGATTCCTCTAAGTCACAATTCTAATTAAGATCAACTTTGACGGTCTCTCATAAAAGCAGGTAATTTTAGCTGTGTTTAGTTAACCCGTCACCCAACCTGCTTAACTCGACTGCTAGATGTGTTTCGTGTGAAAGGGATGTTTTGTTTACATGTGTGTTAACGTAACTAAAAAGATATTATCTATTCATCTTTGTTTCACATTAACTTGTCTGTCTGTATCTAACATAAGACTTCCACAGTGTCATAACAAATTCCTCCTCCAAATTCATTCACAATATTCAGTCTTAATTTTTTAATTATTATGGACGTAAATAAAATAATAATAATAAAAAAATCAAAATTCAAAAGTTAAATAATCCGAAACAACACACAGAAGTAATTATCTCGTATGAAGAAAATTATTCACGCAGGAAATTTCTTTTCTGATAATTTTTCCCCCCAGCTTATGAATTATTACACGTATAATTACAACAAAAACAGGTGCTGAAAAAAAAGTAAACAAATAAAACGTGTGTCCAGTTTGCACTCACAGACACACCCCAAAGAAAACCTATAATGAGTGTAATTACGTGAAAGTAAAAAAAAAAAGGAAAAAAAAGAGAAAAAAAAGGTTGGAATAATCGGGAAAATTTGGAGTGATTAATGGCCCTAATTTCCTAAGCTGTCACCATGTAAGGGTAATTTGTCCTAAGTCATGCGATACATCAAGACAAAAAAATACCTAACACACACACACATACACACACACACAACATACAGGAAAAGTATGGGTGAGTTATACACTTCCTATTGAAAACAGGTAAATTGACAGAAGAAGTTTACAGTAAATTGCAGTCATGAATTTAGTTGGTGTAAGTTTGATTAACTTTTGTGATACGGTAGTAGTAGTCGTAGTAGTAGTAGTAGTAGTAGTATGTCAGTCTCGTAACACAAGAGTGATAGACCAATAGACTCCATTCATAAGAAGAAGTTGTAGAAGAGGAAAGTGACCTTCACGGTGTGGTGGTTTTATTGTGATGGGTGACAGGGAAATCACAGTGCCGTCTCTTACAACCTTTCCCCTCCACCCACCCTCTCCCCCTCCTGCACCCACCCTCTTCTCCTCCACCCACCCTCTTTCCCTCCACCCACCCTCTCCCCCTCCTCCACCCCATCATCTTCTCCTCTTCCACCCATCCTATTCTCCTCCACCCACCCTCTTTCCCTCCACCCACCACCTTCTCCTCCACCCACCACCTTCTCCTCCACCCACCGTCTTCCCCTCCACTCGCCCTCTTCCCCTCCACCCCATCCTCTTCTCCACCCACTATCTTCCCGTCCACCCACCGTCTTCCCCTCCCCCCACCCTCACCTCGTCTACTCACTCTTTTCCTCTCAACCTGTTGAATTATACTAGTGGAGTTTGTGTCCATTTTTCTCTCTCTCTCTCTCTCTCTCTCTCTCTCTCTCTCTCTCTCTCTCTCTCTCTCTCTCTCTCTCTCTCTCTCTCTCTGCCTTTGTGTAATAGTGTATCAGGAGGAATTTGTTTGCTCTAATGGGTGACGTCGATTTCAAAATGGGTGTGAAAATTTGGTAGTGTTATTCATATATTATCAAAACACGTAAAAACGCACCTTTTCTCACACACACACACACACACACACTCACACACACACCCCTTTCTGTATTCCAACACTTTGATAGAGAAATCAGACGCCTTGAGTTACATCACTTCGCCCATAACCACTCACTATGAGCCTCGCATCAAGCTCAGGAAGGGCTGGAGAAGAGTAAGTGTCTACACCATGTATGGAACCACAAACCATGACACACGTACCAATATATCACACCGCTACACCCATCATGTATATTACACACACACACATACACACACTCAGTCACACACACATACCGCTGGCGTCTTTATTTTTTGGGGCAGGTATAACTCATTTCTCATAGGCCTAGGGAGTGAAAGGTGTTAATATGTCATGTAATGTGTTTATTATGCACAGCCGAGTGTAGAGGAAGCAACGCCCCCATTGTGTAGGTGTTGGGATGTTTTAGTGTATGAGGGAAGGTTTTAGTCTAGGTTTTATAAATTTGTGTTTAATTAACTGAATATATTGAGGTGATTGCTTGCTCGGATAGTGATTAACTCATTTTAAGGGATTAGGAGATTGTGTTTGATGATTGGGTGGAATAGGGTGTTTTTATGTTGTTTTTGTTGTTGTTGTTGATGCTAGTATTTTTGTTTCACCAGAAGCAGAATTTAATTAATAATAAAGTTAGAGCTCGGTTATTAGTTAGTACGAATTTATTAAAAAAATTTGACACTTATTATTATCAGGGTTGCTTTATTGATGTAGTTTCAATAAAGTTTCCTTTGTCATCATCTTGTGTTGTCAAAGATATAAAATATAATAGTTAGTGAATAATGTGTTGAGAGACCTTAACCTAACCTAACCTAACCCCATCAGAAAAAAAATACAACTTAATTAAATACAAACCATCAATATTGATATGAAAATTCAAAAATAAATACACATTGAAATGAATAAAACACACACACACACTAATTAAAGTCAACACGAATACAAAATATATATAAAACAAAAAAAATACAAGTTGTATATCGGCAAAAGTGAGGCTTAAAATCTCAGTTATATAAATTCATAGGGAAACTTAACTTTTTCTCGATACGGCTTCACCTGATTTATGGCTTCAACTTTATCAACTTAGCTCAGGACGCAAGAGGGAAAAAGTGGGGGGAATTTTTTTTATCTAGTTTTTGATAAGAACCCTTTGAAAAACACGATGAATTTTGTGTGTTTTATTATACATTTTGTGTTTTAATAATTTTATTCGTATATGATACTGGGGGAAGTTTTTTTTTCGGATTTTTTGTGAAATTCATATCTTGTTATTACTTTGTATTAGTGTTTTACTGTGTATGTGGTTGTATATATTTTAATGTATGTAGGTATGTATGCCTGTCTGTCTGTCAGCAAGATCTAAACCTTCCCCTACATCTTAGAGCCCAGATCCAACTGATTACACCATTCAGTTCCATGTCAAGGCGAAGTTCCATTTATTATCCTTTGGAAAGTTTGTGCTTGGGAAGGAGGGGGGAGCGAGGGGTCGGAAGGGGGGGCGAGGGGAAGGGTGTGGGGAGAAGGGTTGGGAGGCGAGGGGCGGAGGGTCGATGGCCAAATGCGATCCACCATAGAATTCTATTTTTTAAGTCGTCTGACGGAGTGTCGCCATACAAGGTGGAGAATAACACGCAGTCACTTTCCTCTTTGGTTATTGTGGTCCTTGATGAAAAGTATATATAAATTCCTTTATGTGTAGCTTGATGAAGTGTATCACCCAGAAATGCATGGGAGTTTTCATGGAAGGAATAGTATTGTGTATGTGCATGTATGTGCATGGGACTTCATTTGTGCTTGTGTGAGTGTTTGAGCGTTTGTATTAGTGTATTTGTGCGTGTTGTTGACTGTGTGTGTGTCTGTGTGTGTGTGTGTTTGTTTATGTTTGTTTATGTGAGTGTGTGTATGCATGTTCGTTTGCGTGATACAATGCGTTCTAGTAAAACTATTAGAGTAAAACATATATATACAGTAATTAATTTTTAATACATTGTACCACAGACGATCAACGAATCATTTTGTTGATTTTTTTTTGCTTTGGTAATTAACATAAATTAAATTACCAAACATTAACTTCATCTTCGTAGAAATAGTAACAAAAGGATCGACTACACCTTTAGATTTTGTTCAAGGTGAAAATAATTATATAAACAATACCGTCAGACACTGTCAAAATAATAATAATACGAGCAGTAATAGCAGAAGCCTGACGTGAATAAGATATTAGTCATGTGCAGAAGAAAAATATTTCATGGTGGATATTATTACTCGTCTTAACACTTCCAGGGCAATGGTTTAAACTATCATCATCAAGGGGGTTAAGCCATCAACTCAGAACGAAAGAAGTTATATAAAATAGAAATAAATATATAGAATTGTGTAAAAGAAGAAAACGAAGAACTTGTAGACAATTATAAAAAATATATATATTATGGAAAAAAAATAGAGAATGAAAGAGGATTTGCATTAAAAATCAAAGGTATACAAAATTAGCCGAAAAGATAATAATAAGAAATAAGATGAAGGAAAGAAGAAGAGGAAGGAAACAATAATTTCCGCTCGACCTTTCCCCTTGTCTCTCTCCCTCATCATCATCACCACACCACTACTATACTACAGTCTTCCTCTCTTCCTCCTCCTCCTCTACCACCACCACCACCACCACTTAATACCGTCACAACCACAATAATTTCTTTCTCCCTCCCTCCCTCCCTCCCTGCCTCCCTCCCTCTTCCTTCCCTCCCTCCCTCTTCCCTCCCTCCCTCCCTCTTCCCTTCCTCCCTCTTCCTCCCTCTATCCCATCCCCTACCCATCCCTTCCACCCCCTCTCCCAACTTTCCCATCACCCAACCATTACGCCTTCCTTCCTCCCTGCTCCTCCTTCCCTCTCTCTCCTTCCTTCCCTTCTACCACCTACGCGTCACTTCCCTCTCCCTGCCTCATCCCCCTCCCTCCCTCCCTCCCTCCCTCCTTCTCTCCCTCTCCCATCACACCATCCACCCATCACACCACCCACCCCCATCAACCAAAGAGACCTAGCTTGTGTTTTCCTCCCCTCAGTTCCTTCCATAAATAAAGACATTAACACTGGTCTAATCTATGTCAGATATTTTAAATTTGGCACCGCGAAAGTGGGAAATTGCACCCATCTATTATCCCCGTGAAAAATGGACTTAGGTTGGTTACCGAAAATCCCAACTTTTCTCTTCACGTGTGGATTATCTGAAGGGCGATGGATCACGCCCGCTGAGATATGTAATGAAAAAGTCCACCATAATTTAAAGGACAAGGAAATTCGTGTATGATTTATGCGGCGTCACTTCCACTTCAGTAAGTTGGAGATAAAACTGTGTCACCTCGTATATTGTCAAGTGTGAACAGGACTAGTGGTATTTTTTTTTTGTATATATGTTTTTTTTGGTTTGTATAGTTATTTTTATGTATAGATATTATGTATATTTGATTGTATTTTATCTTATTTTTTTATCAAGATTACCAAAAAACAATCTTCCAAGGAAAATATAGATTCGTTTTGATCAAAGTTTGTTGATTTTGTAACCGTATTATTATTGTTATTATTTGCCACCACCATCAACACTATATCACCACCTTTACTAACACCACTTCCATCATCCTCACCACCACCTCCATCAGTACCGCTACCACCACAATTACTACCACCACTACTACTACCAGCACTACAAGTACCACTATCACCTACACCAACAGTACCACCATCTTCTCCAACACCAACAGTAAGGTAGAGACATAGAGAGTATTAACCTTTGATTTCTACACCTTCCTCCGCCTTCTTTCCCTCCCAGCCCCCTCTCCCTCACCCCTCTCTCCTCTTCCTCATCCTTCATCTCCTCTCCCTTTCCCCATTTAGAGACATAGAGGGGATATTAACCTTTGATTTTCACACCTCCTTCTCTTCACATCTTTCCTCCCCCTCCCATTTCCACCCCCTTTATCCACCTCTCTCCCCGTTCCCCATACTGCTTGGTTCCCTAATGCAAGCCACATTTCATTTCTGCTTCATTTATCACGTCATTCCGATTCGTATTTTTCTTGTTCTTGGTATGATTTAGAAGCAATAAGTTTGAGAAAGTAGAAGTCACGAGGAAAAACAACGATGAAAGAAATGTCTTCCACCCCCCCCTTCTCTCCTCTTCCCCCTCTTCCCTCCTACTCTTACTCCTACTCCTCCTACTCCACCTCTTTCTTAACTTGAATATTATGACTAACTCTAATTATAAAATCCCGGGGATTAATTCAGGCTCTCAGGTCTCGACGTTGGGGGATTTGGGATTTGTGAGCTCGTAGTGTGTGTGTGTGTGTGTGTGTGTGTGTGTGTGTGTGTGTGTGTGTGTGTGTGTGTGTGTGTGTGTGTGTGTGTGTGTGTGTGTGTGTGTGTGTGTGTGTGTGGTGTTTTTCCTTGTCACCTTGAAGACAAGACCTGGTCGTTTGTTAATGGAGTGTAATGCTCTGATAAAATACCTCCAAGGAAATTTATTGAAAGTCACCTACGATGCTCACACACACACACACACACACACTAGAAAGACACGAGAGAAAGAGAGGGAGAGAGACGGAAGCTTAGAGAGAAAGGAGAGAGAGTGAGGGGGAGGCGGTCTTATACAACACAGGGAGAAAAACAGAAAAAAAAGTATCGAACACCTATATTGTTGTGAAGGATAAAACCACATACAAAAAGTTATCCTATGACTCAAAACAAGAATGGATTTTAAAACGCCTTCCCTCATTTTTATTTATTTTACGGGAGAGAGGAAGAGACAGAGAGAGATAAAGAGAAACACAGACACAGAGAGAGAGAGAGAGAGAGAGAGAGAGAGAGAGAGAGAGAGAGAGAGAATTATTGGTATCACAATGCACTCTGATTAGGTAAACCAGATATCAGAACTCGAAGGCCTGGGTGGATGGGAGGCATAGAAAAAAAAAGGATCCGCCATTCCTTAACCACTTTTCTGCAAGGAGGAAAAGAAAAATTTTTGTGGTGCAAGCTTATGATAGGATCAGGAAACAGCGGCCGTAAATTGTCGTGGTTCTCTTGATAACTGGGACTCGCGACGGCCCGAAAATTGGGCTGGTGATGAGGGATGGCTGCCTCTGTTGCCTCTGCTGCTGCTGCTGCCGGCGACGATGACGAAGACGATCCTTCCTTTCCTTCCTTCATCCCCGCCTCCCTCTATAATCCATCTTTATGTTCCTCACCCCGACCACCCTTACAAGATCCGACACACCACAGACTTCCAAAACAAATAAGCGTTCCGTCGTCCTTCTGTCACACCGTCTTAAAAGTTCAATTCTGTGGCCAAAAGATACACGGTCGGGCTTCTTCAGGTTATTCACACCGGCTTTATGTCCTTAACTCGATCATCAAAATAGACCAAAGCGTGATATTTAATGTTAGGTCTCATGTGGTCTCTTTACGTCCAAGTATGTCACCAAAAATAATGACCTCATCACATCTTGTTGTCTTTCATATGAGCACGAAATCCAAAGTACTTAAGTTGTTTTTCCTCTTAACACAGTCACCAGTTTCTGTTTATGATTATCACTCTAAATAAAGTCTGCATGTCTGGCCAAAACACACACACACACACACACACTCGGTCAGGGTTCCCTTACCACCGTCACGCCGACCCCAGAAGTTCCCCAGCCCAGGTGTGTGGACGAAAAAGCTACATACACCGGGTTTGTTTTCGTCCATCACTCAGTGCCAGCGTCTAAAAATAATGAATCGCATGTTGTCTGTCAATGAAGGTTAAAATCATTACGAAAAGTATAAATAGTCACTCACGCACACAGCACCACCCACAAACATACATACACAGCACCACCGACACACACATACACACAAACATACACCCACAGGAGACACACACACATACACACGCACACACACACACACACACACACACACACACACCCACACGATGGAGAGGTCCTATGGAATCATATGTGAGGTATTATGATTCTTTTATATGTATCTACTTTCTTTGTGTGTGTGTGTGCGTGTGTAATAATGTGATCTGTTATTACAATAGCCTAACATGTAGTTGAAATATATGGAATTTATGATGGTATGTTGATGGTGTATATAAGAGACTTGATGATAATTATTTTATTTATCCATTATGTTTATTACTCTTATTTATCAGGTTTTCTTCCATGTATCATATTTATCTTGTATGTCATGTTTATCAAAGTGTACAGTACAACTATGACATGACAAATACACGCTGCAAATACAAGCGAGTTTTTGCATAAATTTAAATACATATGTTTATGTACCCAATAGATAAACAGGATGTCAGTCATTTTCTGTAGCCTTGTTAACCAATCATACTTTTTTTTTATCACTGTCACATAGATATTCAATCGCACTATCAATTACGTTTGGCGTATATAAGTAATGTTTACACTTTATTTATATAGTGTATAGGGAGTTATGATATATGAGTAATATACCAACCACCAAATTTAATACTACATAATAAAAAAAATCGACAGCCTTGGATTTGTCAGTCTGTAAATAATTTTTGATGTTATTATATTGATTTATGTTCGTGAAAAATGAGTAATTGTACCTGTAAATTTAAAATGACAAATACAATAATAAAAATAGTTTTTTTTTACTTTTTTTTTGGGTGGGGGGGATAATTTTACAGTGTTGGTTATGTATCTCAACATATCAGTCATCACATATATGTCATCTGTCTTTCGTATATATCACCCATTAATGAAATAAATCAAGGACGTGGGAAGAAAGGTGGAAGGGGAAAAAAGTATTTCTTCCTCAGCCTTGACTCTAGTGGCGCTCCTCTACAAATCTAGCTTTACTCCCAAGTTCTCGGGATTAAACGTATACTTTTTTTCTGATACAAGGAAAGCGTTGCCGGTTTTCCGAGGGAGGGAGAGAAATGGGAGAGGATAAGAGGGGGAGGGGAGGAGGAGGAGGAGAATGGGGGAAACATAGGGGTAGGGTTAGGTAAGAGGAGGAGGAGGAGGAGGAAAGGGAGGGGTACAGAGGGTAGGTTAGGGAGGAGGAGGAGCACAGGGGGAAGGGTAGGAAGGAGGAGGGGGGTGGCATCTCCCCCTTGTGTGACTGCTGTGATATCGTCAGTCTCTTGGGAGTCTTCAACATAACTATCTACAAACTGTCCAGGACCCTTTTTTTTCCTATCTCATTTCTTTAATTTACATGAAATTCACCAAAAGGGGATTAGCCTTATCAGGCGGTGAGTAAACAAGCATTCAAGCAAGCACAATATCCTTCCCGTACAAGCTATGTCTTAGGCCCCATAATCTCGTTTATTTCTGGAGAAGATCTTTGCAATATTCCTCCATTTGCCTTAGAATAAAGTTCAGACGTAATTATCAGAGTTCTGGGTGACTGATTCCCGAGAGATAAGAGGAGTTGAGGAGGGAGTGAGGAGGAAGAGGAGGAGGGAGGTGGACGAGTAGGCTGTGGGATATATTCCAGCGTTAATCTCAAGTTGAAGTCGTGGCCAGACGGAGTGTTTTGGACGCCGCTGTAGGCCTACGGTATGTCGGCCCTGGGCAGCTTAGAGCTCCCGATGCCGCAGTGTCTGGAGGCAGAGGAGAAGAAAAACAAAAGAGAGAGAAAAGAAAAACAACATCACTTTAAACGTCTTAATGCTTTCATTCTCACGTCTTAGTGTTTATTTCCACCCTTCTTGGTAACGTCTTGCCCACGCGGTGTTAAGTGTATCTTTACTCGTTATTAAAAGTAGGGAGAGAGTTACCTGTATGTCTTTTTTTTCCTCTCTCTCTTACTAAAACATCTGAGAACGAACGTAAACTAAAGGAAAATACGAGAAACGTGAAGGCGCGCTGGGAGGTCGGGGTCGGGTGTGTGTGTGTGTGTGTATGTGTGCGTGGAGGAAGGGAGTGAGGGAGGGTTGGTGGGGTAGAGTAAAGCTGGGAGGGAAGGTTGGCGGAGAGAGGGAGGGTCGAGGTATAGGGAAGAGTGGTAGGCTGAGGAAGGGGAGGGGAGGGGAGGAGAGGAGGTAGCATAGGTGGAGAGAAGGAAAGAGGGGCCTATATCCCTCCCTCTACCCCTCCCTTTCCATTCTTTCCCCCTCCCCTCCCTTCCCGTCCTGTGGTGGTGATGAATGTGGGATGTAATGGGTGTGTGGGGGAGAAGCGACCCATGTCAGGTGTATCGTAGGCGGCCATGGGCGAGAATCATCGATAACACAGCTGGACCTGCGACCTTCCGTGCGTTTTTCTAATTTGCAGGACGCCCGTGACATCCCTGGTGTAATTATTGTCACTGTGGGTCCTTGATAATGGCCGGGGTACTGCTGGTGAGTCATGTGAGGGAGCGAGGGACGGACGGCAGGCGAACACACACACACACACACACACACACACAGAACTAGGGGTTGTGTGATGGCGTGAACCCTGACACCTGTACGAAGGGATTATATCCCATAATTACTGTGTTATCCTGCACTCACTCTGAATTATTAATGATCACAGCCAGGTACGACCCTGCTGGTGATGATGTTGTCGTCAGGAAGACCCCCTCTGTCTGTCTCATCAACATTTCCTTCTATAAGATAAGAAGATTTATTATAATATTTAGTATCATGTATTATAATACCATCTGATTTTTTTTCTATATTTCAAAGATGTAAGGACCTGCATAGCTAAGTCTTTTTTGTCCTTCCATAATACCGCCATTCTATAAAAGATACGTAGATGAAACATTTTGTAACCTTTAAGTATGTTCAGTATAATCCGTAGACTAAATTAATTCCAAACACCACTATATGCTATTCAACCTCGGAGTGTGAACAAGACCATAAACTTCCATCTCTAAACATTTTAACAGAACACCAATAACTAACATCAGAAGTGAATAGTCAGTCAATTTGTGTGTCTATATGGAGAGGCAAGACACTGTACCCTTACACTTAATTTATCTTGAGTGTGTATTCTTATAGTGGATTACCTGGTGCTGTTATCATAGTTGTAATTAAATTCATGGATCAAATTCTGTCCGGTCGTGATAAGGATAATGTTACTGGATTTTCTACTTGTTTTAATCAAGCATTTTTTTTTGTATGGTTGTGTTTCGTTTGTCTATGTTGGTTACTGCCTAAAACACACACACTCATACTTGCACGCAATAAATCCACTTGCTTGTCCATTATTACCCTAAATCCATCCAGCCTTCTGTTATTTAAATGTAGATACATCACTGTCCTCTACATCAATAAATAACAATGTGAGATTAGAATAATCACATCATCAATTATGTGCTCATTGCCAAGATAAAACAGAATAAATGCAGTACAATATCATTTTTTTTATGTTTGTTGTCCTGAAAAAAAAATTATGACCCGAGGGAGAGATGGTCATTTATTTCCAGTCAGTATTATAATTTATCCCTTTATGTAGGTATATATGTGGTAATAATATAGTTGTAAACAATATTATAATTATTTTGTATGGAAGGATGGTTGTATGGTTGTATGTATGATGTTCAAGAGACAATGGTAAATATTAAAATGTTTGTTGTTATGTTGTGTGGGTTGTTTGAGCTTGTCAGATGTTTATTTGTAGCTGTAAATGTTTAACGTAATGTTGCGAATTTTGTGTGTTTTGTTCATAGTTAGTTATTCATTTCTATAGTTACGTATTCATTCGTTTATTTGTGCTTCTTCAGTGAATTTGTGTTAATGAAGGGAAAGGAATAGAAGGGAAGTCTCCTCTCTCTCCTGCCAGCTGATGACTGACACTCACTTTACACCCTGGCTGTCACCATTAGTGTCACACGTATGCCAACAGGTTATGGTGACATTTACCCATGACAGTTCGGGGGGTGGTGGGAAAGGAGAGGAGGGTACTGCAATCTTGCATACTGTAGTTATTTATATTCATGCCACACACACACACACACACACACACACACACACACACACACACTACAGAATTAATATACACCTTCCTGGTCCGTGTTGAGGCCTTGCTATTAGGAAGTAAATAAAATGTTTAAAGGACTACTTCGACTCGGGGCTGAAGAGATACCGGGATTGAGAAGAAAACCGGACCGGAAGAGAGGCTTACGGTACGGAGGGGGAAAGTGGGAGATGGAGTAAGGCACTAAAGTTGGAGAAGGAAGAGAATAGAAGAGAGAGAGAGGGATGGAAGGAAGAAGAGATGGATAAGAAGGATAAGTGAGAGATTGAGAGTGAAAGGAAGAGGGTATGGGTACGGAGAGAAACGAGTAAGGAAAGAATGGATGTACAGACAGGGGGACTGGGAGGAGGTGGAGGAGAGGTATAGGGGGAGGGAGGGGATTTAGGAAGGGTTCGAGACTAGGCCTATGAATATCGGAGGCTCAAGGGTGACTATTAGAGGGTATTTTCAAGAGAATTCTAATGCCTCACTCAAATTACGGACGACACGCAACTGTTTGTTTTGCTAATTCTTCACGGAGGAGGAAGACGAGGAAGAAGGTGGGGGAAAGAGGCTCCCTAGCTGACTCGCGAACACTGGAGCACGTTTGCGAATTTTAAGATTTGGCTCAACTGTCCCGTAGGAATAACTGAGGATTCTTGTGCCATTCCTAGGGTGGGTATTGTTTTTCTTCCCGTAATCTGTAGCGAATGTTGGGTTAGGCCTTAAAGGTGTGTCAGGAGGCGGGAGTCAGTACTTCTGTGACGAACACGTGAAGTGACTTTCATTCAGCATAAAACTTTACACGCCTAACATGATACATAACAATTAGATGATCCATGATATAAGTTATGTCAGTATACTGTATATCAGTACTAAAGCTAATAATCTAATTAATATTTATTTTCTATAAGTTATACAGAATTTAATCCATAAGATTCATGTAGATAAATTATTTCATATGAGACAAGAAAGTAAGTAGGTCTCATCCTCCACTCATTCCCCATCCCTTTCCTCCCCCCGAACACCACCACCTCTCCCCTCCCCTCCATCTCTCCCTACATTGCGTTCTACTCACACCTCATATCTAATATTGCTCCCCATATATCTCCTTCACGCCTAATCTTAAACCTTTCCCTCACTCTTCTCTATCATCCCTCATCCTAGCTCTCCAATCTCCCATCCCTCATCGTTCCTCTACAACCATCCCTCCCTCACCCCTCCACCTCATGCTTCATCTCTAACCTTCCCCTCGCCTCTCTTCCCTCACGCCCCCTTTCCCTCACATCCCGCCCCTCAACTTTCTCATAAATCCTCTTACTCCTCCCTTTCTTTTCCCCTCTTCTCCCCTCCACTCTCTTCCCTTCCGCCACTTAACCCTCCCTCTCCCTTCCCTGTTCTTTCCAACTTACTCTACTCCCTCCCTCTCCTTCCCCTCTCTCCATCCCTTCCTCCTACCCTTCTCTTTCCCTCTTTTGCCACTTTTCTCTTATTCCCTCCCTTCCCTCATTTCATCTTCCTCTCCCCCTCTCCTTAATCCCACTTTCTCTCTCCTCCTCTACTCATTTAATACTCTCTCCACCCCTCTCCTATCCCTCAATTCCCCTTCCAACCATCCCCACCCCAATCGCATTTCCACCCCTGCCCCACCCTCTAATCCCCTTTCCACCCCACGAACACCTTCCAAACCCCCCTTCCACGTCTCAGTCCTCTCCCTCTCCTCCTGCCTCTCCCTTCCATCCTCGCATCCTCCTACTTTACCCTCCCTCACCCTCCTTCCAATCTCTCTTCCCTCCCTCCGTCCTCCCTCTCTCCCCTCCCTTCACCCTTCTCCTCTCCCTCCCTCTCATCGTGGGTGTGGTGAGATGCTGGCCCATGACACAAGTACATTATTCGTGTAAAGTGATTGAGGCTTTGATTGTGTTCCATCTGGACGATACCCAGGGAAGGTAGGGAAAGGGAGGAACTAAGAAAGAGACTGGAAAAAATATGAAAACAAATTGGGAGGAAGTAGGGACATGAATTGGGTGGAAATGGGATCTGAAATTGGAAGGAAATGGGGACATAAATTTGGGGAAAATAGGGACATAAAATAGGATGAAAGAGGAAGAAAATCGGGATATAAATAACGAAAACTCAGTGGGAAAATTTGGAAGAAATCGAAAGGAAAATAGGGTTAGGGAAATAAAAGTAGACTTGGCACCAAAAAAAGGAAAACAAAAACTACAATTAAATATGAAAATGTTAGTAAAATTAATAAGTGGATATTTAAAGAATGAGTGTGTGTTTTAAGGAATGTTTTCTCATATGTTTTTCTTAATTACAGGTAAGCAGTGTTGAAAGGCCAGTGACTTGTTGATACGCCGTATTATGGTGAGCTACATTTCAGCATTGTTTATAAAGGAAACAGTAAAATATACATGCTTGTTCATATATACATACATTTACATACATTATACAGACATGTGTAGACTTATTCACGTTTGCATGAAGTCAGTGTATTGGAGTGTAAATAAGATGTTTTATTATTTATTTAGTAATTAGGTTACATGTTTAATTCATATGTATAAACATCATAAGTATCTTCTTCACAGTATTTTGTTTTACACACACACACACACACACACACACACACACACACACACACACAACACCTGAAACACGCCCCCACAATCAATACCTCAGACACACTCACGCACACGCAATCAACACCTTAGATACACTCACACACACACACACGCAATCAGCACCTCAGGTATTCTTAAACACGATGTCATTCACAGCCTCACCTCAGCGCCAGGTAGATGCATACTAAGAACATCACACCTGAAAACACCTGGTTGTCTTAATCTGCCCAATACATTTTCTCGTCACCTGTCCAAGTGTCGTTGTCTGCATTATAAACAGGTGCACGTGTAGGTATATCATCAATATTAATAGTGATGCTGACACTGATGTGCTGCATGATACGTTACTTTTAATGATGAATGGCTCGTAGTTGCGTAGTGGTTATCGGTAGTGTGAAAATTCTCGCATGCTTGGTTAGGTTAATGATGGTCACACTGGCTGCGATAGATTTTGTTCTTCATATGTGCATGTGAAATTTGCCTGTTGATTTACATATATGCATGATTGTATATATATGCATGGTTGTATATATGCATGCATGTATATATAATGGATAAGGGTATCTTTAGGTTACTCACACCTCCACATTAACATTCCGTCATGCACAGGTAGATATCGTGTCTAGACACCCCGGTAAACTAAAGTGTTAGCAAGTAACTCTATCTGTATTGATGATACATAGTGTAATTACGTGTCTAGCTTGTCCCTGCCTTAATTATCACCCACGCTCTTTTATCACCTTTCTATCCTGAAGCTTTTTTTTCACCATTTGTGCATTTTTATTTTATATTTTTTTGCATGTAAAGAGAGCAAATGGTAAATAACCATACACGTAACGGAGACAAAAGGATTGGTTTAAGTTATTTTGTATGACTTGTTTAACAATGTAGGACTCTTGAGCCATTAGCCAGCCTCACATGCCTCACTGAAAATCCATCTTGTAATTGATACCAATATTTTTTTAAATGTACTTAATTTCATTTTTATGGCGCCGTATATCAGGGGGATTTAGTATTCGGGATGGCGTGCGTGCGTATATGGTGGCGGTAGAGCTTGCGTGTGTGTGTGTGTGTGTGTGTGTGTGTGTGTGTGTGTGTGTGTGTGTGTGTGTGTGTGTGATTATGGGTGACTCATCACTTAATACACCAGTCTAGGATGACGTTAATATGGTCTGGCAGCGTTCAATGGCTGTGTTTGTACTTGTTTATTATGTTTCTTCCCTCACGTTAGTAAAAAAGTGTGTGTTTGTGTGTGTGTATGTGTGTGTCTATGTGTGTGTGTGTATGTGTGTGTATGTGTGTGTGTATGTGTGTATGTGCAAACATTAGGTCATTTCAAAAACTTAGATTGATTTATAAAGATGCAACTTCCAATCATTTAAGAAAAAATCTCAACTTATCATTCATTGTTCATATATTAATTAACTTTTAATATAAATCCCTATCTCGGTATCGAGTGAAACTGTTTTATCTACTGACCAAATGTAAAAAAGAAGAAAGAAAAATAATAAATGGAGGAATAAAACACAAAACTCCCAAATGGAAACTATGTCATACTAATTTTTACATCATATTCACGGTGGAAATTTTGATAATTTGGGTGAAAACAGCAAAGATTTAATCTAATTTAAGATTTATTGGCGTTTCCACGTCATAAAGCCTCCATAAAAACCTTCGAATATAATTTAAGGATGAGAAATGTGTTATTTTTCTCAGTTCTTGCGTACAGTTGGATTAACTGCAGCTTCCCGTGTGGATAGTGATTTAGGGGGGGGGGGGAGAGAGAGTGGGAAAGGACTAGAGGGAGAGGCAGTGGGACTGTTTGACTGGAAAAGAGGGAGGCAGGGAGAAAGAGAATGAGAGAGAGGCAGAGGGAATGGAATAGAGAGATAGACTCAGAAAGAGAATGAGTGACTTGTAGTGGGAATGTAAAAGAGAGAGACAGAGAGAACCAGAAAGAGAATGAGAGAGAAGTGAAATGAATGTGCACGAATGGAAATTTGAATTACCCAAAACAGGGATATAACTTGTAGCAAGACTCTATGGTATCATCTAGTGAGTCCTTGGTGAGCTGAAATTCCTTCCTGTAGAAGGTAAGGTTCTTGTGATCTCCATTCAACTGGTAAGAGCCTCTGGTTGCTGTTTTCAACCCTCCCTTTAATTATTAATTTTAAGCCTTCTTCAGATTGGTGAGAACTTTCAGGGTGTCTCTTAGTCTCTTACAAAAACTTTTTCGTATAGCTCTATGGTTTCAAGTTGAGGAAGGTTTTTAATGAGCTTTATATCCTGGAAACGTTTATTTTGGTCTTTAGATTGAGGACAGTCTGAGGAAAGCTTCAAGTCCTCTTTCAGAAGAATCTATTTGACAGATTTCGTACTGGTAAAACACCCCCCACCACCCTCCTGTAGATGGTGGCTCTAGGTCACGCCCCCCCCCCCGTCAAATGTGGCCTCCCCCCCCTACCTTCCTCTGTCCTCCCCCACCTCAAGAGTCCCAACAATACTAGGTGGTTCTTGTCATTGGTTACGCCTTGTTTGCTGTTATATACAACTAAGGGCAATAAGTACTCCTGGGGTCGCTTAGTGTCAAGGGGCCCAGTTATTTTGTTATTACGGACATGTACACAGTGGCTTACTCCTGCCGTGGACTTAATGGACACAGCCGTATTTCCAATTTGTTCTGCGCTCTGATAGATTTACGATACTGACGCTATTAAGGGGAAAAAAAGAAAAGGGTGTTCGGTGTGTCACTCGACAAAACCCTTTCTCGGAAGTTATACTTAAATACTGGAGATTAAGACAAATAAGTGTTTGGACCCGGAGTACCTGGCCTTCTCTCTCTCTCTCTCAACTTCCCCTTCTTCATAACTAACCCCTTCCCTCCCTCCTGCCTTCCTTCCTTACTTCCTTCCTTCCCTCTCCGCCCCCTATCATACCCCCAGTATCATTCCCTCTGTTCCCCTCAATCAAACCTACACCTACTCCACCTCCCTTTAAAAAAATAAAAAATAAAAATCCTTCACTTAAACATCTTGTACTCATTCCATCTTGAATCTCCTTTACCCTCAGTACTCTCCTCCTTTCAGTGTCATCCTTCACGCCAGCAGGTGAGAAAGACGCTCTGAATCCCGACACACTCTCACTCAGTATAGGTTACGTGCTCGACATCTCGCTGGTGGAATTTGCAGTGTGTTTCATAATAGTCGAACTTGTGACGATGATGAGGCGTGGAGTGGAGGGAGAGTGTTACTAAGCCCCTCCTCCTTCTTCCTTCCTCTCTTCCCTGCCATGCTTCTTTATAATAATCCTCATCCTCCTCTTTTTCCTCCTCTTCTTCTTATTCTATATTCTTATTCGCATTCTTTTTGTTTCCCTTCGATTTCTCTTTCTTTTCCATTACATTCATTCTTTCTCTTATTCTTGTTTACATTCTTTTATATTTTCTTTCTCTTTAGTCATCCTCGTCTTTCTCTCTCTCTCTCTAATCATTGTCGTCCTCCTATCTACTTAATCATCCTCTTCCTTTTCTCTCCCTAATAAGGTTCTCCCGTCTTTCTCCCTCATCATATTCTTTCTTTTATCTCCCTAATCATTCTCTCTCTCTCTCTCTCTTCCTTACTAGCACTCCTTAATTCGTAAGCTCCCTTCTGACATTCTTCCATCGACAAGTTTACGAGTATAGCTGATCATCTGTGTTGCTCAAATACTTCAGATAATAAGGTGTATGTCGGTCGTGGGTAAATATGTTTGCCTACTTTTAACGGGTATCAGGTAATTATAAAAGATTTAGCACCTGGAGGTAGGAGGAGGTAGGAGGAGGGTGGGGGGGTAGGAGAGAAGTGATTAATATGTGTGTTGGAGTTGGATGAAAAAATAGAGAGAGGGAGGAGAGGAGAAGGAAAAATTGTCCACAGGATTCACTTGTGTCGTTGGTTCTTCTGTATACTGAAAATTATCTGTATTCCATTTCATAAATTACAATTTTGTTACTGTATAATATATGGATGGGCGCGGCCATATATACCGTGGAATCCGAAATCAGAAACTCCGTGAGGGTGGGATGGGGGGTAGAGGTTGAAGGGTAGGAAGGGGGTTAATGGGGGTAGGTGGGGTTTAGTTTCGTCCACTGTTACTACAATGGTACAAATTCGGTGCCATAAAAATGACAGATAGTCAATCCAGACTTACCCGCCATGATATCTAAAGGACGGAATGAAGAGAAAAATGGCCTGGAAGTTAATATTTACAAACGCCAGGGAGGAGAAGGAGAAGGAGGAGGAGGTGGTGGTAGTGGAGGTAGGTGTGTGTGTGCGCGTTTGTGCGTGTGTGTGCGTGTGTGTGTGTTAAAGCCCTCCCGCTTGTGTTTCCTGGGCTGGTACGACGACGGTGTGCGAGGGACGCCGTGAGCCAAGGAGAGGGAGGGAGGCTGTTGACTGGGCGGGGACTCTGCGCTCACACCCTCTCACCTCCCAAAATCCCTTCACATAACCTAGCGATAGTTGAGAGAACGGCCTCCTCCTCTGGGCGTCATACTGGTGAATACTTTTCGTAGTTTACTGTGGCTGGGTTGATGTTATGATAGTTTAATACGGTTGAGTCTTGCCTGGAATTCTTCCGGAGGGTTTGTTGAGACAATTTGTGAAAGATTGGAACACACACACACACACACACACACACACAATCCTATTGACCTTTTAAAATTTAAACTTGATTTAAATGGGCTGAGTTACTGGGTATTCTTGACTGAATGAAGTTGCGTGCACCTTAGTGGGCGAAAGTGTCCCTGTGCACGGTGCACACTTAGGTAGGTCGGCGTGGGCGGTCCGGTGTGCACGTTGCAGGCCCAGTGCTACTCCCAGGCGCCGGGCTCAACTTAGGAGCGCGCCGATTGGCTGGCGGTATACGTCACGTGACCCTACCTGGCTCGAGCGGCTGGCCACACGAGCCAACACAATAAACGTTTAACAGGGCCCGCAACTTGGTCATTGCTAGCAACACGTCAAGGCAATGTGTGTGGCACTGCACTGGGGGCGTCGCTGACGGAGTGGCACAGGACAAGCTCTAGCCACGCCGACTCCCTTCATCTCCCCAGAGGCTCTAACTCTCGCCACTCGACCACTGTCTACACCCAGTCGCGGCGACGACGAGACAACGGCAGTAGGAACTTCGCTCTGTCGCCAGTGGTGCCACACTGCTTCTTCTGGCACCCGTGCCTGGTCCCAACGCTCTCCTGCTGGCCCTAGAGTCCCCAAAGGCTCTCCAGAACCAAGGTAGGATGCCCCATTTGTTGTCCGGATGTCATATTTATGTCCACTGTGGTTTCGTATTTACGCTCAGCTGCCGTCCGTCGCTCGCCAGTACAACTGTAGAGCAATCTATCAAGCCCGAGTGTCACTGTGAGCGACACGGCGGCAGTAAGGCATCGACAGGTCGCATGAACCTGCATATGGCAGAGGGTAGTTCGGGTGTTACATATCATGTTTACTTCATTAGCGGCTGCCACGTTAATGACCCAGAGATTATGAGTGTGGGACACGGAGGGTGGTGGGGAGGGTGGGAGAAAGGGCCGCCCGACCACCACTACCACCCAGGCCTCCTCCCAGCCTCACCATGAGCCTATATCCTCCCCGTGGGCCGAACCCTTGTCGAGGCGGACATGAGACCACCATTCTTCCCTCCCTTACCTCATATTCTCCCTCCATCGTCCCTCACCCCGTGATGGCGTCTGGTTCAACCAGACATCACAGCAGATGTCACCGCCGGCTGTTCTCGCCGTAGGCCTTCATCAGCCAGCTTAACGCCTCGTTGAACGATCATTCGTCTACTAAATACGACTCTCCAACAAGTTCCCTCATAGAGGCAGTAGTAAGGGCGTAGGGACAACTTTGCTCCTCACATACGTGTATCGGAAAATTTAAGTCCATGTGCGTTGGCCCGTCGCGTGTCTACGAGTTGCCTCGCCTATACGGCAACTCGACCTTACTGTACCCGGAGCTTGAACAACTTTCGCTCCTTTATCAGGGAGTTCATAATGTTTTGTCGTTTATAAAGTTGACTAAGTCAGTTATATTGTTTGTTGGCAACTAGTAGGTTCATGTGCCTGAGGCCGACACACTGTGTGGCAATATACCTCAGGTAACAAGGCTGAAGATGCGTGCATGATGGCAGTTTGAGCTATCTTGGTATATTTATATATACAGTATATAATGGAAGAAGCGTAATTAGGCTAATTATATATGACTGAATCTAAATCGCTGAAATATATCCACGGTAAGAACCTGCCGCAGTAACTTTATACACACACCAAATATGCTCACACTCTATATTATGTATATGTAAATGTGTATACGCATACACACACACACACACACACATATATATATATATATATATATATATATATATATATATATATATATATATATATATATATATATATATATATATACAGGAGTAGATACATAACATCACGACGAATACTTCACTGTTTTAGTTCATAAAGAATGAAGGTAATAATGACAAACAAATTATATCCACTTTCATCTTTGATTATTTCTTTGGTTAATACATAACTTCATTATATTAAAATTACCAAGTATAGACAACTCAGCAAGATACTGACCCGGTATGAGCGCCCTGCCACAACTTCAGTATTTTAAAAACTTGGAATTAACAAATCAGTTTAAGAAACTTCTATCCTGTTTCACACACTTGGAAATATTGCTTTGCGTAATATTTCTTTTGTTGGCTTCAAGTGATTCGTCATTAAACTATACGTTGATAAAACTCTCTTAATGTTGATGGCGTGGATCAGAATCTGTGTGAGGTGTCTTTATTTTTATTTAATTAAGCAAAAAAAAATATATCATTACCTACATGTTCGTTTTCATATTTTTCATTAGATATTAACATCTAAAATAAATAAGAAAGTTAATATTTTTGTTTACCAACTTTTCATTTAGTTTCTATTTTAATAATTTTTGTCTTATTTTTTAACAATGTTTCCTGTAATACTATTATGAATTTCCTGACATATTTTCATTATTTTGTTTTCTGGTTTAAATAATTTTTCAATATTGTTATATAAGATTTATACCATTTATAAATTATTTAGTTTTTTATCTTAGTTTTCCAAGTTTTCTATTTTGTTTTCTAACTTGGATTAGGTTTATGGTATCTACAATGACCACCATAAATATAACTAACTCTTGTGTTATAATAATCAACAATAATTAATAGAACTCACAAGTGGTCTCTAATTGGATTATAATTTTAACTAAGACATCAGATCATATTAATTCCCATATAATTTCCGTAAATTTTTTATCCACTGAAATTTATTGAATTGAAACGGGTAAAATTTCCCTCATGCAAATTACTTTTTTCCCGGATATCACAAGAGCTGTTTAAAAATATCGTCTTATTTAATTTATCGTCTTTACTACCCTACATATTTTTCCTGTATTTTTTTATATATAAACTGATCTTATTTTCATGACCAAAATATATTCTTTCTCCCATTGTTCCTTCTCTTCATATCAGAATGATATTTTAATTATATTTTTAGGCCTTCTAATTTTCTTTCTCGAGTTATCTTTCTCTCTCTTTTCACATTAATCTTTTATTTAGTCTTGTTATATCTTCATTCTCTTAGCTTAATTTTATTCTATCAATTTCCACTTATGTCTTGGTGTATATTATTCATATTTCATTAACCTCATAAATAATCTCACGAAAGGAATGAAAAATCACATAATGGAAGGAATATATATCAAAATTTCCTCAGAATTTTAGAATCAATATTGCCAAATGTATTCCGCCAATACTTGTTTATGGGAAAGTAATGCATCATCCTTTTAATATCTTCTTCTAATACCATATTTTTTAATCAATTCGTACATGACAAACAGGACACCACACATAAACATCGATGTTTAGATAACTTACTTGGGTGATAATGAGTTTAACCTTGATGTGATTTATTTTTCCTTTTAATTCAATTTCGAAAATCCGCTTCTGAATTACTCTTCTTAGTTACAAATGCTAATATAAATCCTCGTATGTTATTAAGTATATTCAGGAATGTACTGTATATACCAAAATTTCTGATTTGTTTGAATTAAATACGTGTGTTATATAGTAATAATCATATCTACCATAAATATTTACACTTGCTAAAAAAAATCCATGTAATGCAGTTTATTCACACTCACTATATAATATTTTACATGTGCTTTAATTATTTACGTCTGCTTTAATGAGGAGATGTTCACACTCGAATGCACACCGGTCATACTCGCTAATTTGATTGAATTAAAACGCGAAAAATTGGCATTAACATACAGTATATGTATACTATTAAGTCCAGGCATATTGCGTCAGTGTGGCCAATCCTGTGTCAGCTGTAGACATTACGATTATTAAAAACGTTTTACTTAACTCATTCACCATTTTTTTTTCATATTTGTTAGTTACTTTAGTTGTTGTTCAGTAGAAGTGACTTTTATGGTTAATATTATGATGATGATCCTAATCGTTAAAGCTATGATACAGTATATTTTTTTAACACCGATTTAATTGCTCATATAATGTGTGATTTAAATTATATAATTGCCATTTAAACGTCAATCTAAGGAATTTATATTACCGTTGCATAATGTCGGCTAGATTTATATAGATGGTGGCCTATAAATCTATATACACATTGCCTTACAGATTTTCATGAAGATCGCGTGAATGTTTTTATTACATCACCAACATTCCCCTCGCTCGTTGATGTCTGACATCTCCCACAGGTGAGGTCAAGGTTGCTCTTATCATACGAACATTCACGCAATATCCACGAAAATCTATTACGCAATATGGATACAGGTTTTTGAGACACCCTGTGCATTGATGTCGAAAAGGGTCGGCGGTATTGTACGATAAACATGCGATGGAAAAACTTAACAATGCTCTTAGAATCTTATTTATACTGTATATTTTCTTAAGTGTGAATAACGTCCTGATAACTGGGCCACCCAAGAGGTAACGAGGCAGGTCGCTTGATAACTCATATCTTTCCGTTACTCCCGTTGGCTACGCGCGTGTGCATGGGTGTGAGGGTGTTTGTTGTACTGTTTTGTTTCGTAAGTTCTTGATCTTCTTCCATTACTCTGTTTTCTCCTATTAATTATCTTATTCTGTTTTCATGCATATGCCTACACTGTTTCTTTATTTCCATGTCATTTTAATTCCCCTTCTTCTACCGTTCGTCTTTTATTACATATTTATCTGTTCCTCATTCGTTGACGTGTATATTCTTCCTCAGGGAATAAGGAAGAAGAATATCTATCCTTGTAAACAGGAAGACGAGTCATAACCCGAGGGAAATTATACCCGAATCATCAGACAATTAATATGAGTGGCAGTAATTACAGTGTTGTTATAAACGATAGATACATGTAAATATCGTCTCCCAGTGACGACTCCTGCTGGAAATCAGATCGTGAATAATATATCGTGTGAGAAACTTTGCAACAAGTGAGTTAACATCTGGATTGGTGTCTGATGGCGATGGTGACACGGCATTTAAATGTTTATGTGCAGTGTGGATATCTGGAGATGGATAAATATTAAAGAAAGATAGAAACAGAGAAGCGACACTGGATTATGAATGTAGACAGAGAATAAAAGGAGAATTGTTATGAATTCTATCACTTTATTTCTGTCAATTGTGTTTCCGACTGTCTTCTACATTCAATTCATCCACTCATCTCTCTATTTCAGCGAGTCTTTAAAAGCTTGCTCCTTCCCCAAAGTGCCGTGTGTACTTTGGTATATAAACACGACCAATATCCATCGCGAATAAAGTCACAAAAATAAAAACACAACTACCTGTCCAATAACCTGTGTCATGAGGTTCAGGAACACGTTTTTATCGATTTAAGGATCCTTCGAGTTGACTTTTTTACAATGACTCCTGGCGAACAGCGTGTGACTGACGACGATTCTACATCACCGGAGATATTTTCTGTAGGATTCGCTCTGTGGTCAACTGTGCGGTTACTTCGTCTGGCGCCCTGTGAACATTAGTGCTGTATTTTATAGATACCGTCGAAACAAGTATAAAGAAACTGTGATTACAATGGCGGACAGATAATCAGTGATATGTTAGAAACTATTTATTCTAAAGATTTTTCTTTATCTCGGAAGCTCAACTTTGGTCTCAAGAAAACAGTGATATAATGCATTTAAGAGAGAGAAAAGTCTCTTAATAGTGTGGTGATCAGTAACAGAAACTCCCTCAGGAAAACAAAATGTACAGTTCCTTGAGCAAGGCGAACAGTGAGCGGGACTGAGACGACCCCCTATAGGCGCAAGAGCGACGCGGCGGTCAGCAGCTGCTAGGCTGACCACTGCCAGTAGAGACAGTCTGGTCCCGCGTAAACGAGGGCCCATTACTGTGATGACATTAACGAAATCTGGTGTAATATAGAAGGACCATACTCTTGGAGGGGTGAACAAGTTCCAGACTCCTTAAAAGAAGAAAGGGAGGTAGAAAGATGACAAGGAGGAAGGAAAAGGGGGAAATGGGAAGTGAGAAATTTGCTGGAAATCTTTCGGTGGTGTTGTGTAAGGTTGCAGGAGTAGGGTATGGGACTATGGGAATACAGTGGATTTCCAAAGAGAAAGAGAGAGAGAGAGAGAGAGTGGGAAATCCAGGCTTAGTCCGACTTGACCATCCAATAGCAGGGCTTTAGAAAACAGTTGTAGTTTCGTACTTATTTATTCCCGTTTCCTCCGTATCGTGAATTGGAGGATTTACTGGAATAGTTGAAACAGGGAGACAACGACCGAGAGCTGGAAAGTGATCAGTTTAGAACCGATAGATGATTAAGATGACCGGATTGAAAGCCCATTGGGATAGAAGAAGATTACGCTACAGCTCTATCGTTTACGAAAGTCGAAGACCTCTGGGAAAACACTGGATTTACTAGGCTATGGAGACGTTGGATTGTTTATAGGATGATCAACAGGATATGGATAATTAAGGGAAGTATGGATGGAAACAGTGGGATGATGAGAGGATAACGGTGTTAGTTATGTCACCTGCGAGAGATATAGAGTATAGAGGTGGTAGAGACCTGTGAGAGATATAGAGTATAGAGGTGGTAGAGACCTGTGAGAGATATAGAGTATAGAGGTGGTAGAGTCAATCTGGTATGATTCTGTGTGTTGTCCAGCTTTGTGTGTTGTCTTGTTTATCGTGTTGTTGGGTCTGGTTACCTCTTTATGGTGTGTGTGTGTGTGTGTGTGTGTGTTTGTGTGTGTGTGTGTGTGTGTGTGTGTGTGTGTGTGTTATATACGTCAACGGCGTTGTTTTTGTCTATTATTAAATTTTAACCTACGATTTGTTAATGTTTGGTATCATTCTTCACTTCTTGTTTTGATTGATAGAAGTAATATATTTCCCTTTAATTAGATTTTATAATTTTTCATTGTTGATTCGTTTCTGTTTATTGACAGATAGATAGATAAATTTGATAATAATTCCTCGGTATTTTGTGTTTCTACTTACATTTAGTTTCATGTGAGTGATTGTAATACACATTCTGTAGCTTCAATTTATATCGTTTGATCTCCATTGATTTATGTATATTTTAACTTCTATTATTTTGTTCATATTTTGTTATTGTATTTTGCTTATGCTGTGAGTGTTTCCTTTGATTATCACTTGAGAATTGTATAGTTAAAAAAAAATCAAGAATTTGGAAATTATTAGAAACATTCTTTAGAAATTACAATTATCAAGTAGAAGGCGATCACATAAACTAACGTGAAGCTCTGTGTTACCACTGTTACAACCCAGAATAAAAAATAAATAAAATCTTAAAAAAAACATGTAAATAAGAGGATACTAAAGTTAAAACTACAGAAAAAAATTAAACGTGAACGCCAACAGGACATAAACAAGGAAGCGTCTCTCAGCTCTCAGATGCGCTGTGTCGGGGCTCCTCGTAGCCTGTGAAAGAGGAATATTTACAAGTACTTTACCGTAAAATAACATTAATAATGACCTTGTGGTTATTGAAGGTTGATTATCGAAACTTTAAAAGCCTATGTGGTGGAAATGTGGGTGTGGGAGTAACGTACAGGTGAGAGTGAGTGAGTAAGTGTGTGGTTGGGTGAGTATGTGAGAGCCTATAGCAGTGCCGCGTTGTGTTGTGTGAGCGGTGATGGTGATGGTGGTGGTGGCGCACAGGCGGGTGACACCAAGCCGCCGACGACAACATAGAGGCGGTGAAGGGCGGTAACCAAGGCCAAGGATACTCTTAAACCTCTTCTCTTATTCATTCTCCTATTCTGTCTCCTACCCCTGTTCTTCCTCCTCTTGCTACTCCTGTTCTTCGTCCTCCTCTTCTTCCTCCTATTCCTCCTATCCCTCTGTGTTTACTGAAGGATAAGTTACATACACCAAGTCTTTCCTGGCCCGCTTAAAGAGCTAGATCATTCCCGTTGTATCGCTGTGATTGCTTTGCTCTGTGATGATCAAGTTAGGATAGTCAGAGGAGTTGAAATACGAAGGAACAATCTTAGTGGCATCGTCTACTGGTATGGGACCGTAAGCCTGTGAGATTAGTGTCTGTAGGGCGGACTTAAACCCTCTATACTTCACCCTCTGACTCCGGCAATTCCAATCTTCTCCACGTTACTTGCGGCAACACTCCCCTCTGGGTAGATTGCAGGAGAGTAATATGAGCAGTAGTTGAGGGGACCTTATGAGTGCAGGTGGTTCAGTGTAGATGAATATATAACGTAATATCATATTGTGGAAGTTTATCCAATTGGTGTAAATAATTTTAGGAATCAGGAGTATCTGGAAGTAAAGAACTAATGTGTAAGTCAAATTTTGATGTGTTATGTTAAAGACCATTACTACTGATATATGTATATATATATATATATATATATATATATATTTAGTTATAACCATCAAAGTTCCAAACCTCAGTAACCTCTAAGTATATTGGATTAAAACATCGTCGTCTATTGTGAAAAAACTTTAATAATATATCATGTTATAGTGAAAAGAAATAGGCGGGATATTCAAGAGGTAAAAAAAAATCCAGATTTATGCTGAAAAAATCACCAAAGTCTCTCGTCTCTTATGCAAAAGCGAGTGTCCATGAAAGTTTTAGAGTGTGATTTTAGCGAGTGTCGTTCATCATGCGAAACTTACAACAAAATGATGATTCTTTTAGCTTGGAGAATATTTCCCTATTATTGTACTCCACTGTAATTATATATTTAAAATCCCACATCGTTATGTATTCCCATTAACTTAAAGAAACATAATAAGGAACCATGAGTAAATTTTTGAAGTTTTGAGGATTTTTTTTTCCAAATTTGAAATCCCTCGTTCTTAAGGTTTCACATCATTGATAATTCGTCCTATTAAACTCCCCGTAACTTGAGAAATTAGACCATGACGCGAGACCATTACTTTAAGATTTTGTCGAAACATTCCACCTTAGGACTCATGATGACGTCTTAGCTCCCATCTCGACTCGTTCATGACCTCTGTAAGATCTATAGGAATGCTGGAGGAAGATAACCATAGGAATCCACAACGACGTCGACGACCACACGAACGCTTCCGACGGCGACGTCCATCTTCCCGTTTGAGGGAGGAAGACAGGGCGTAGGGAGATAGAGGGAAGAAGGGGAGGGGTAAATGAGTGAGTGAGTGAGTGGAAGAAAGGAAATTTAAAATAACAGAAACTGGGGGAGAAGAGAAACGGGAAGAAAGGTAGTTGGAAACGACAAGGAATGGAGGAGGAGCAGAAATTAGAAGAAGAGAAGGGTTAAGTTGTGTTTGTCTTTCCACACATGACAGCCGCCGCCAAAGGGCCTCTGCGATATTAAAATAAGAGACCTGGAGTGACCTGTTTTCATCTAGGCCGACGACCCTGCCGCTGTTGATATTGGAAACCAATATTGGGTTTCGTGTTTCTTCCAGGGGCGCTCCTCGAATAAAAGGCCTCGCAATAATGTGAATACAATTTTCTCCAACACGAAAAACTCCTTGTGTTTATGTATATAATGTGTGTGTGTGTGTGTGTGTGTCCCCTACCTCCCGCCACCCTACCTTCCCTGTACAGAGATTTACGTCTCTTAGCTTCCCCCTCACTTGTCCCCCCCCCCCATATCTCCCCTTTTTCCCATCCTCTCTCCTCCCCTCCTTTCTCCCCTCGGCCTCTTCCTCTTTGTTCCTATTCCCCTCTCTTTCTCTTTTTCTCTCTCCCTCTCTCTCTCTTCTATCACGTATAAGCGAGGTAGCGAGGGTCCCAGGCAGGTTAGTGATTTGATGAGTGTTCGGGGGTCAAGTGCCAAGGGACACGGCTGTCTATGGTGCCAAATGTGAGTGTTAACTATAGTGCCAGGGGTCATTGTTAACCATAGTGCCAGTGTTTAATAATGTCAACTATAGTGCTAGGGTGTCAGTGTCAATTAGAGTGCCAGTGGTCGGGTGATAACTCTAGTACCAGGAGCCAAGTGTTTACTACCTGGGATCAAGTTTTAACTCTATTATCTAGGGTCAAGTTAAATGTTAACCTCCAGCTCAAGGTTGATTGATTGCTGCAGTATCGAGGGTTAAGTGTTTGTTATTGTGTATGCGTAATGTAGGTCATGTGTGTTGGTCAGATAATAATGAAGTTTGCATACAAGATTTTTTTCAGTGAATAATAAGATCTTGTTTATTTTAGAGGTAAAGTCTGATTGTCATTCATAAAGATATGGACTTACGTACACTATTTAGTTTACTATATCTTGCTCAGTCCTAAATGTGAGGTTGAGAACTGTGTTAGAGAGTTCATGGTTGCTTATAGTCACATGAATGGACCTCAAGGTGTAAATACTCATAAGTGTTGTCGTTGGAAGAACTTAAGGAGTTAGTTAGATTTTTAGTTGTCGCTGTTGAATATTGTAAGAGTATTTGTAGTGACATCCAGAAGTGCGACTCGAGTATAGAATCAGTGCTGGTGGAGTGACTGTTGCTGGTACTTGAGGACTTTGACGATTGGATGTTATTGAGAAAGAAAGAAAGAAAGAAAGAAAGAAAGAAAGAAAGAAAATACGTCCAAGGTGTACTTTGTCATCCGAGTAAAAATCCAATTAAAAAAAAATTTTCTTGTTATAATTCCTCAAATATGGCGGCCAGTCTAACATCCACAACACTGGTGTATTATCTTACCCACACTCAATTCCCCATACTTCTCAAACTTCCCCTTTTTAGTCTATAAAATCCTCTTCTACTCTTCCTCTTCCACTTGTTCCTTTAGAGAGAGAGAAAAAAGCGAAAGAATGAAGGGGGAAGAGAGAGAGAAAGAAAGAGAGAGAGAGAGATAGATAAAAAAGTGTACCTATAATTCCTGCAGCGCGACACATCTCTAGCCTTTGCTTAGTTATCGATATCACATGCCAGACCAATGACGGCGCCGTTACTCAGGACCAGTCAAGTCGGAGGAGCAGACGCAGCACCCCGGGGAGGAGGGGGAGGTACAAACTCTCTCCTAAGGGCGCCCCGTGGAGCAAAGGGAAGAAGAGTAGTGGGGGTAAAGGGGAGGGGGTATATCTGAGGTAAATACAATCAGTAAAGTGAGCAGTTGATGGATAAGGGTTACTTCTGAGGCCTTTGTTATGGTAAATGAGTTGAGTACTATGAGGGATATTCAGGAAAGAAGAATATTAGCAAGAGGTTGAGGGCAGGCACACACACACACACACACACACACACACCACCAAGCACATATCTAAAGTAAATACTGTTGGTAAAGGGATAGTTAATGGGTAAAAGGGGACCAGTTAATGCATAAGGGGTTAGCGTCTGGAGCTTTTGTAATGTAAATACACACACATATGGGAAGGATATGTGAATGGATAAACAGAGAGACGCCCCATGAGGTAAAGAGAAGTGATAGGGGGAAATAGAAGACAAGTAAACAAGAGGAGTGAAAAATAAGGGAAGGTATTAAAGGGAGATAATTGTGGGAGTTTGTATAATGAAACCCAAGTGGATGAAATTTGAGTTAATGACCATAAGTACTAATGTGTGTGTGTGTGTGTGTGTGGAGGGGGGAGGGGGTGAAGCTGAGAGTGGCTATTGGTTACTGACTGTTAGAAGTAAACTCAACGAGGATGTGAACGAATGGATGTAAACAAACCTAAGACGCAATTATCTTTTCAAACTTAAGACAAACAGACATAAACATTACCTAAATAAGTAAATAAGACTACAGAATAACATGAGATAACACGATTTGATGCGAATAAGAGACGTAGAGAGACAGAAAAGAGGATTAAATGAAGAGAAGAAAAGAATAACACTGTAGAGGTGAATGGCAAGAGGCTAATTGGGTATGTGTCCCGTGGGTGAGGGGGCAATGTCAGGGTGTTTGGCGAGAGACAGAGGTAAGAGGGATGAGAGACAGCACTGGTGAGACATGGCAACACTCTTAAGATATTTTCAAGAGGAAGATGACTGAGGTGGGATTATGCAGACGTTGTAGATAATGAGAGACACGATAAAAGGTACTACGGGAGGATAAAAAGACAATCTTAATGCATAACAAACAACTTGAGGATATGTAACTCATTGGTTGTAAGTAGAAACAAGACGTAGGTAAATAAATAAGAGACACATTTACATTATGTATAAGAACGGTATTGTAAATTCTATCAAAAGAGCGACTTGACTCACTCATTGAAAATCGGATTTAGTATATATAAATGTGAAGGGGAAATAGTTTATATATCAGGCAGGGTATGTGGTTCTTTAATGGGCAAACAAGGGATTGCTTAAAGTTATTTGGATCAATCAGGGTTAAGTAAATGTCTTACTAGTAGTGTGTATCGTTGATTGAATGACAAGTGGTTTAGACTCTGATAGGCTGCTCTATAGGAGGACTTGGTTCTCCTGAAGGGGGTGTCCATCCTCTCCCCTCTCCCCTCTCCCTGGCTGGTCTCAGAGGTGGTTGATGGACCAGCTCTTGGAGAGGGACATTTGACATGGATCTGGGCTTCTTCAAGGAGATGGCGTCGTAGAGGAAACTGTCTCTTTAAGGGGAGATCTGGGCTTCTTCGCGGCGCTGTGTCCCCAAGGGTTAGCTGACCTCTTAAGAGAAGCTTGTCTCCTGTTGGAATGTTCCTGTCAGGGAGGATACATGTTAGCGAAGATGCTGCCTCAGGGAGCTTACTTGTTCTTGTAACTGGTTGGAGAAAACCTTTTCCTTTTTTGGAGGATCTCCTGTAGAAGGAAGAGCTTGAAGGGAGTTACTTCTGTGTAGATGTTATTCTTCAAAGCCGCATGATACGTGGCTTAGCTTCTTATTGGAGACGCACACTTCTTGGTTAAGCTTCTTAATTAGTTCATGGCATCACAATATAGGAACAAGCCTCTTGGTGTTAGCCTGCAAAATAACCTTGAAAAGTAATTGGGTTTTAAAGGACGTCTTGGCTCGTTAATCATAAGAGAGTTTTTTGTTGTTGCCAAATTGAACTACTAGTAAGTAACTCCTCATTGTTTTATACCCTGACATCTAATTCCGGTCACTCTGATTTTCTCTGAAGTCAAATTCCCTTTTAAATATTGACACCTTACATACTGCTACAACATTATGGACAGACTTCTCAAACTTGACTTCGTGGTGTTGTAGTTCATGTTATATCATTCACCTAGTCCCTCCTAAAGTCCTGTAGGCCGTTCAAGAAAGTGTTATCCTGTATGTAGTTTTTTTACTCCCTTAGCTGCAGCCCGAAATTGATTTAGAAACCGGGCAGGGAAGACGCACACCACCTCACGTATTATCTCGCATGATGATTAATCTATTTACCGTGTTACCCATCCATAACTCTCCGATTACCATCCCGGTGATTTATCTGAGATGTTCAAGATGAATCAAGTGATTTACCCGTGATGAATACGCATGGTGAATAAGATTGTATGTACAGTATGAATGAGTTTATGCACATTTACAGGACGAGTTCAGGTGTGTGTGTGTGTGTGTGTGCATGGCAGATGTACTGATGTGGTCTATTGAATAAAGCTTTTATCCTCAAGATGATGAAGCTGATGTTCTTCACTAAAGAAACCTTGTGACGAATAATAATGACCCAGCTTATACCCCAACGATCCTTAAGCTGATACACTCACGGTGAATAATACCCATGACGAGTAAGCATGTATGCCCCATGATGAATAAGCCGACATACTCACGCATCTCCCGGATCTCCTTACGAACCCTGAGTTATGGTAGCGTCAGGGACTTGGGGTCTTACTCATGGTTGCCCCAGGGGTGAGTTTACCATGAGGAGCGACCGAGAGAGTAGTCACAGGAGTATTAAAACCTTCTGCTGGTCGGCTGATGATTAATATGGTGTCCTCGATGACTTGTTTAGTCGCGATTACAACTGCAAGAGCGGCTCTGGAGAGTGTCTGTCTTGTGCTGGGTGGAGGGGAGGGGGTGTGTCATTGACGAAGAGGGGCAGAGAGGTGGTATTTGTGTGATGTGAATGTTTTGTTTCTTGCCCAGTAGTGAGTTTGTAGAAGATGATGCGTTTCTTTTTGAATTTTGTAATATGTTTCTATAAACTTCGTGGACATAGACAAGTAGACAACCATATAACAAACATGCATCCATGCGCAACAGGCACACGTTGCTTATACACTTAGCCTAACATAAACACACACACACACACACACACACCATAAACATCGTAAACCACCGTTGCCCGCCGTGGCCACCACAACCAGACAAGCGACTCGTAACACCTGCTCTGTTTACCTATGACGTCATACACCGTCACCACCCCCCGCCTGACTTCGCCTCGACACCCGATGAATAATAATCAATCATAAGCGATAATTATTACCGGGACGTGGCTAGAACTCATCTGGCTAAGACTTACTTCGTCAGTAAGGGTACTTAGTCTTCAGCGCTGGCTCTGGGCAGGCTCCTGCGCCACCAATGCTGTTAATCGAATTACTGACAGTTGATTGGATGACTTCAAATGAGTTGATATATGTGATGAAATACTATGATGTAGAAATAGGTAGAGCAATGCATAGATGTGTTAATATATTGGATGAATGCGACCTTAAAACATTAAGCTCGGTATTGATTGATGCAGAATTTGATAATAACACTTTTCCAACTACTGAGCCTATATTGGTATACCCTAATACTGTACAGTGGAGGTAAACAGATACATAGATGAAAAAAGAGGGAGATGAATCTCCTCAATGTTATCATTAGGTAGGGGTAAGAATAACAGGTTGACAGGTGGCTGACTTACAGATGACATGCTAGGTTTCTTATAACCGCTGACGGCGTTTGACTTCTGTGGAGAGAGAGAGCGAGAGAGAGAGGGAGAGAGAGAGAGAGAGTAGTTCAGTCGCAGCTAAATTTGCCTTTTGCTTTATGGCTGTGGACGACGTGTTAGTGCTGTTTTTGTTCAGTTGTTGATGCAACTAACTTTTGTCTCCTTTGGTTTTCCAATGAGTGTTGTGTTTTATCCTGTAACATACTGTATGTGTCCAATAGCCGCTGTATTTGTCCAGTAGATGCTATGTATGTCCACTAGCCGCTGTATTTGACCACTAGCCGCTGTATTTGTTTGCAATAGTTTTAGTTGTCCAGTAGTCGCTTTATTTGTCCATTAAACGCTGTAACTCCCTTAGCCGCTGTTCTTTAACAAGTAATCGCCTTAGATATTTTACAAAAGCACTAATTATCATATAAATGTCATACCTGTAGTGTAATTGCTGTATATGTCATAGCCACTGTATTTGTCCTGTAGCCTTTATGGTTGGTCTATAGTTGCTGTACTTGTCACAAAACCCCTGCAATCTATCTCAAGGCCACTGTTGTCATCTCTCTTTGTCTGTATTGCCTCTATTGTCTCTGTAACGAGTGTCGAGTCCGTCACATCGTAAAAGTGTCTAAGGAGTGTCGTCATCTTTTGTTTATAAATTATCTTGAAGGTTATAAGTAATCGTATAATTATCTTGCGTTAACGTCTTGTATAATCATTGTAATTGAGAGATAAGATGAGAGATAAGTATAAGTTAATTAATATTTATATTTTTTATTATGAGAGTTAGCATTATATTTTTCATGGTTTTAAATCCCAGTTCTCAATATCCTGACGGTTCCTCTTCCCCAATTTCTCTATGGTTGTTGGTTCCACAATTTCTATAATTTGCCAGTAAACGAAGCAGTTGTTCCCTCCATTTCATCCTGTTTGGCCTTTCTTTCTTTCTTTCTTCCCTCCCTCCCTCCCTCCTTGGTGACCCCACTGCAGAAGTGTCCGGCAATCCAGGGCAGAGGAACTGCAAAGAGATCCACAGATTCTGAGGCTCAACGGATTTACAGGATCCACGGATTATGGAGAAACTGAGGATGGGGAAGAGGGTGGGATAGGGTGGGGAGATGGGGGAATTCTCTTGGGGAAGAGAAGATGGGGATTCCGTGGGGAGGGAGATATATTATGTAGGGTGTGAGATGGGGGGGGGGGGAATGTCAAGATTTGTGGGGAGTCATGAATCTGGGGATTATGGGAGAAATGGGTTATTTGGAAATAAAATTAACGTAGAGAAATGCTGATTAAGAAGAGAAACGGATTGCTGTAAAATGGGGAGCATCAAGAAAACTAGATTATAGACATACGAATTTTAGAGATAGTAAGGATTATATGCAAACGCCGATTATTACGTGACACTGGTTATTAAGAGACAAAGGAGTGTCGGGAAATACAAATTATTGGAAAATCACAAATATACTGTGGGGGAAGTTAGCAATGAATAAGAATTTAGTGTAATTAGTAATATTTTTTTATGTATGTGGGTAGTTCATCTCTGTCTTAACTTTTCCTGACAATCACTAAAAATTCATATAAAATAAAATCCTACGAAGAATTCCTTTTTTTTCCTATAGCGCCCAGGAGTGAAACAGTCTTAATGGCACTCACTATTATAACACAAAGACCTTAAGAATTAATCCACACAAAACCATAGAGATATTGTACTCACGCCCCATTAAGTGAACACAGCACATAACTCACACACACACACGGCCGAGTGGCAACGCCGTTCATACTGGGAAAAATAATTAAGGTCGTTTGATCACCTTAGATATTACCACACCTGTTGGAACTCTATTTTACGTCAGCCGGGTATATATACATTACCTCTCTTTCTCTCTCTCTCTCTCTCTTTTTGTACTTGTATACATATGCGTGTGTGTGTGTGTATGTACATGTAGATAAATACACACACACACACACCCACACACACACACACACACACATATATATATATATATATATATATATATATATATATATATATATATATATATATATATATATATATATATATATATATATATATATATATAGCCAAGAAAGAGGATAATTTCCACACACTTCCTCTGCCAGAAAATCCTCCAAATATCTTCCACGATCACATTATTTCTTCTCACCTCAGTGGATGATCTTTGAGTAATTATTAATGTGTGCACAGGGTAGGACAGAGACCCCTTGCCACTCCCCTAATCACACCCTGGGGTCTGATCACACCCTGGGGGCTGATCACACTCTGGGGGCTACACACCCTGGGGTCTGCACACGATTTGATACAGTTTCACATACGACTGATTTTCCCTAAAGTGTGTAGGGCCTAGAGTGAGGGAGTCCTTCGGTGATGGAGTCCTCGGGTGAGGGAGTCCTCGGGTGAGGGAGTCCTCGGGTGATGGAGTCCTTGGGTGATGGAGTCCTCGGGTGAGAGAGTCCTCGGGTGAGGGAGTCCAAAGGTGAGGGAGTCCTAGGGTGAAGGAGTCCTAGGGTGAGGGAGTCCTAGGGTGAGGGAGTTCTAGGGTGAGGGAGTTCTAGGGTGAGGGAGTTCTAGGGTATACCAGGTCGTAATCCACCTAGCTTAGGGTATTACAGGCCTTAGAGTGACGAGGAAACTAAGATATCCAAAGAAATTCAAGAGTGTGCATGTGGCCATGTCTCCGACGACTATAAGGCTTGACGGCTCGTGAGGTTGATGAGTGTGTCATGACAGTATGAACTCTTAATTTATCTAACATTATTTAATCGTCAAATGACATTTTAAATATATTAGATTTAGTGTGATATAATCTATGTATTGTAAAATTACTATAGGAAATAGGCATTATATAGGCCTATATACTTTACTAAAAAAATAATGTTTCGTACACCATAGGTTATCTCCGCTACAGTCAAAAACTTTACTCCACAACAGATACATATATCACAAACTAATGACTCCCCAAAACACTCGAACCTGTGACACCCAAAACCCCTAGTCTAATACACCAGCGTGAACCTCGGTGCCAAACACAATGCCACAGCCCACAAATCGAATCCTAAGAGTATTCACCTCCACTCATGCGGTCCCACAGACCTCATAATTTCTTCCTTCCCCTTCCTCCTCCCTCCTCCCCCTCTCCCCCCTCTCCCTGGCATCGTCGTACGTTAGCAATAGCGCCATAAACAACACACCACATCCCCCCAATCAACAGCTCACACTTTACAACAAGGTAAAATAACGCCGACGCATCTCACCTGCTCGTTGAGAAGCGAAAGTTACGATCGGCCCGCGACAAACCTCCTCCTTCCCTCCCTCCCTCACCCCGCGCGACATCCAACACACCCTCACCCTCCTCCTCCTCCTACTAAGATATCACCCAAAAGACACGTCGTAACTCTACCACCTCGCCTCTCTGATTGTTCCGCCACGTGCTGGGAGCCACCACGATGCCCTCATGGCAGCCCAGCCTCCTAAACCAGCCGTGGCAGGAGCAACAAGGGTGTGAAGAGCAACAACATACGCCGGGGGACACACACAAACACACACATCGCCGCCGCCGCCACCACCGCCGACCTTCCGCCTCCGTGGCAATATTACGCTCACTCGGCCCCCATAAACTAGCCAAAATGGCCGCCAATGAAAGGCTCTGGTATTCTCTCTCTCCCTCTCCCTCTATCTCTCTCTGTTTCTCTCTATCGCTGCCATGAATTTTTGTCTCAGGGTTCGTTGACGTATGAGTGAATATCATAAGTTTTTTGTAAAGTCTGATCTGTATACTTTTGTACTCTATTGATTTTTATTTATGTTAATCTTATTACTAATATTACTATTTTTGTTCCTTCAATACTATTATTACTACTACTACTACCACTACTACTACTACTACTACTATTACTGCTGCTATCATCTTCAATATTAGTCACTCGACCGCCGATATTACATTATTAATAGTAATTACAACATCATTTACTACCACAACTACTAATCCCACCACTACATCTACTCCATCACCTAATATCTACCCCAAACAACCCCAATTACTACAGGTCCAACCTTACTACGTTTATAACACCTATAGAACACCTTTCCGTCTCCTCCTCCCCTCCGCTCTCTCTCTCTATCCCTCTCTCTCTCCCTCTCCAACTTCCTACTATACTAGCAACCCCCCCACCTCCCCTTTACTCCATCCTTCACCCCCCCCTACTCCTCCTCCTCCTCCCTCTCTCCCAAGTTCATTCATAAAACCACTTTCTCCTCAATGAACCACCAGCTATCTGCTAAAATTCCACCAAGCTGTGCCAACCTCGTCCCGGCAGTTGTAAAAGAGACCATCAAGTTACTCCAACGAGCGTCTTTACGACCCTGAATAGCCCACTTAAACTAGAACCGGGTCAGGTTCAGGGCAACTCAGCGCGTGTATGTGTACGTGTGTGTGTGTTTAGCTGTTGATGTGTGTGTGTGTGTGCTAGTGTGATTTTAGCTGACTTTTACTGTCGCTAATTATCTTCTTTATCGCCAGTTGGTGGTTTTACAGTGGTCCCCGCGGTGTCTTGTGAGGACGTTCACCTGGTGGTAACACTCCAGAAAATTAAGTGATAAGAAGCAAAAATCACCGAAGAGTTAGAAAAAAAAAGGTTTTCTCTCTCGGTGGTCCTCTTTCTCTCACTCTCTCTCTTCCTTACCCTACCCGTACTGTTGGCTGACTCTCCCCTCCCCGACCGGCCCACCACCGCTTCGCTCACACGAAGGGGGGTTCCCCAGCTAGAGTTTATCGGCGAAGCACTCACTTTTACGGGCCATTTCTGTCCGGTTGAATGCAGAGAGTGTGATTTTGGTGTAGACTATGAGGAGATAACGAGACACCTGTGGGTCGGGGTCGGCCCTCCACACCACCACCACACTCGGGGGTCCGTCCACAAGGAGTATAGTAGGAAGAGGAAGTTGGTGGTTTTTCGCGTGAGTATTTTTTGGGGAAGGAAAGGTTAAAGATTATCACTGTTATTATCGTTGCAGAGGAGCGCGATTCTCTCTATTGTTTGAGTCTGTTGGCAGACGGTTTATGAACAGGGATTGGTTCTTGCTGAATTTGTAATGGTTTGATTAAGAGAGTCGAGGACGGTGTAGCGTACGACAGCTCGCATATTCTTTGTTGGCTGGTGAAGTGGAGGGTGGCGGGAGAGGGTGCAAGTGTGTACATTTTTATTTGAAATGGCTTTATGGGGGCGAGAGAGGAAGGTGGTATATTTATAGATATCTATACGCTTTTGTGAATGCTTTTTTATATAGAGTTAAGGGGAAATTTCGTTTATTTTTGCTGTAATTGATGTTTAACGAGGTGGAGGATGTTAATGGATTCATATATATTGTCTGGAGAAATTATCACAAATACAAACAAATATTTCTCTTACAATCGAAGTTCAACATGCACCCCCAACACAGCAACATCCACAGAATATCATTATTGTTTTCTTCTGTGTATCATAAACTTTGTGAAACCAGCGAAAGGACAATATCATAAAACGACCACCAGTCTTTTTCCCCCCACCCTCCCCTCTCCCTCTTTCTTCCTCACTCATCCGTCCCCCCTTACCTCCTTTTATACCCCCCCCCCAACATCCTCTCAACAAGTCCCAACTCCTCCAGATTTTCAAGTGGCTTTTCACCTGTGTGAGACCAGAGTTAAGGGCAGTAAGATCGCCCCGACATTTATTACCCAATAAACACGTCGTCTGCAACCTTAGCCACACTACCCGTCCCAGTATTCAATAAAGCATCCCCCCCACCACCACTCCCTTCACTCCTCTCTCCCTCCCTCTCCCTCCATCTCCCTTCCTCTCTCTTGTTAACAGGAGGTAATAGAAATATATACTCTTGAAAGGGGTTTTATTATCAGTGGGATTTTACAGTTTCCAAACGTTTTGTGGTGTGTGTTTGGGAGAATGAGGAGGGGGAGGAGAAAGAGGAGGGGAAGGAGGGGGAGCACGGGAGAAGGAGGAGGGGGAGTAGGAGGGAGAGTTTGGCCTGAGATTTAAAGGCTTATAACTTGCTTGGTGACAGTGGGTGTGTTTATGAGTAATTTCCAGCTAAGTGAGACTTTAGATCAGGAGTAAGGAGGTACCGAGGGAGGGGGGGGACGGGAGGGAAGGGGAGGGGCGGAGAGGGAGGGGGGAAAGACTAGCGGAGATAAGAGACAGGTGGTGAGGATTGAGAAAGGATAGAAGTAATGTTTTTATCAGTTGTTTTATCGTCTTTTGTTTGTAATTTCCGGAGGGATGAGGAGAAAGAGGGTAGAGGGAGGGTGATGGATGGAGGATGGGGTGATGGAGGGGAAGGGTGATGGAATGGGAGGGTGATGGAGTGGGAGAGGGTGATAGAGGGGTCAGGGTGGGTGATGGAAGTGGAGCATGGAGGGTTGAGGGAGGGTGAAAGAGGTTGTGGAAGCAGGTGTTTTGATTCCTCATTTTATATATGAATAATGTCAAATAAGCAATAAAGATAATCGATGAATAAGAGTTTGTTAAGGAATTAAAATTATTTATAAATGGATAATATCAATAAATGGCTAACATTATGTAATTAATAGTACTGAGTGAATAATTATAGTGAAAGAAGAATGTCAGTGGATGAATATATAGAATTGATGAATGAATAATATTAATAAATATAAATGTTAATCAGTGCCAAATAGATTTTTCATAAATGAATGAATAACATGAATGAATATAGACAACTGAATGGATAATATTAATACATGAATAATATAATGAATAATAATAATAATAACACTTGAAAAATATAAAGGCTGAATAATACTAACTAACAGGTGAGACCAAAATAATTACGAAAAGATTAATAACGTTAATGAATGCTTTGACGCTTACCTGAGCGTTGACAAAAATTATATCATCTGTTCATGTTTTCATCAGTCCAAGCGAGTGATTAACAAGACATAAATTACTTTACTAATTTTCATTCTTCTCATAATAATGAATAAAGAAGTGAATAAATAAACTAATGAAGCAATTAAAGCTAAATATAATTGAACTTTTGTCCTTGACTGTGTTATGCTAATCAATCTTTTAAAGGTAATTCATATTAAACTCGGGATAGTTATTGTAATTGCTGTGCTTGTCTTGTATATCTTTAGCCTGTAGCTAAGACTTGTCAGCTTGTATTACGGTATATGTGAGTGTATTATGGACTTGTGACATTGTATTGCGGTATATTTGAGTGCATTGTGGACCTGTTATCTTGTATTACGGTATATATGAGTGTATTATGGACTTGTGACCTTGTATTACGGTATATGTGAGTGTATTATGGACTTGTGACCTTGTATTACGGTATATGTGAGTACATTGTGGACTTTGGATCTCAAATAACGGACTCATACTCATTTGAGAGCTTATACCTGAAGATCTTACTTGTAATCTACCATACTTATTCTTGAGAACAAAACTTATCAACTTATCTCACTAATTCAAAGTCTTTGTTCGTCTGGAAAACCTAATGACAAACAAATAAGAGTATATACATATAACTATTTGTGTATATTGTCGTAGTAAAACAAGGTTAAGCATTTCAGCGGCGCTAATTTCAGCACTTGTGTTTTCGCTTACTAAACATTACAATATTTACCATCAAATATAATTCCCTGAGTAATTTGATCCGTGTTCTGGTCCAATATTTTGGGTCCTCGTAATTTCTGGGTGTTCTATTTATTCATTTTCTTTTTTATTTATTTATGTATTTATTTTCTGTCATGCTGTGTTTACTCGGGGTCGCGGCAATCACATTCCTGTTTTTTTTAACCTCTGATAAAATGATAACAAAACGAAAAGATAAAAAAATATATAAATGTAATAAAACCTTAAAAGAAAAATACCGTAATTGATCGCTCACAAACATTATGCAAAACGAAAAAAAAAATATCAACAAAATAAGCTGTAAATAATAAGATAAAATAAATACAAAAGAAACAATATTGAAGATTATTAATATAACGAATTATAACATACAATTGATTAAGATTATAGAGGAATGACGAATTATAAAAAATATATATATAGGTACGACCAGGAATATAAACAAGGTAATTACAATAAAATAAATACCTACCGTAGTAAGTATACAGCCAAACTGACAGTAGTGACGATCAAACAACTGTAAAGTGTAAGTGAATTTAATAGAGGATCAGAGAGCCATGAAATATACGATTAAATGGAAGTGTCGATAAAATACGAGATACGTTTTGTTTTTTAACATCGAGGTGAGAGTCGTATGGCCGGATGGACTCACTAGTAGCTCTGTTCACTCGCTCCGGATAGGTTTTTCTTTTTTAATGGGTTTTTCTATCCGCCTCTCCCTCTTTTAATTTGTGTTTAATTTTGTCTTTTTGATTTAATAGTTTATCTGTGTTTTGTTATTTATTTTGGCCGTAATTTTATTTATTTTATTTTTCCCGTTGATTTATTAGTGATTTAATTCACACGTTTAATTCCTCATAACATGATTAAAAACACACTTATAAAATTAACTGTTTCAGAGTCATAGAAAACTAGTAACTTGATTTTTCCAGTTTATTTCCAATTGTTTTCAGTGTGTTTTTTTTAATCGTTTCTTATTTGGTCTTGAATATTTTGTTTTCATCTTACGTTTCAATATTTTATTGATGTCTTTCTCCCGTAGCTACAAACACAGTATATTAAATATGTTTGTGTCTCTAGTTTATTTACGTATACTGGATTTCTTGGAACACTCACTCACTACACTTCAAGGTGCTATTGGCGCATCTACCTACCCCCAAGGAGCTAAGAAAAGCGTATCTTCTTCTCCATCAGCATGACCATACCACACTCACTGCTGCCACCGCCACCACCACCGCTATCACTGTGTCATCACCACCACCACTAACAACACCACGACACAGGCCCTCAGCACCAATAAGACTATCAGCACCACTTAGATTTATCAGCACCACTATCTCATCATTGACCCAACCACCACCATCACTACTATCAATGTGTCGTCACCACCACAATGCCGTCATTACCACAATCACCACAAGCAGCACTGTTACATACATCACTATTATAGCATCGTCATAACTATCTTCATCATTATCATCATCACGTCATGCAGAGCCATTATCACCTTTATCGCTTATTCCCAGTCTCATTCATCACTTCACTGGCACTACCTTCATCACTAATCACCGACACCACATCACCACCTCCTCCACCATCACTGCAGCCATCACCATCATCACATAACCACCACTTTCTTGTCCTCCATCACTACAATTAACATATCAACCACTATACCTGCTACCACAACCACCACCATCACCTTTACCACCACCACCACCACCATTGGCACCACCATAGACATTATTATTATCATCACCATTACTCCACCACTTTACAAATACCCTCATTACCATTAATAAAAATCATACCACTTCCTATTGACATCACCCTCGGTAACACCACAATTGCCACAACTCTCACTCCCTCCTACCACCACCTTACCACCATCACCAGTACCACCAACACCAACACCACCACCACTGCAACCATCACCTCTACCTCCACCATCTCTACCACCACCTCCACTACCACCTCTACCACCACCACTCGCACCACCACCATCACCCACATCTGGTCCGGCCAACAACTGTTCCTAGCGTGATTTATCAGGGGGGATATATTTTGCCGTCGCATCACAATTTCAGGAACTCCGCTGCCCTGGCCAGCCAGCCCGGCACTACCACCAGCAGCCGCGGTGCTTCTGTGTGTGTGTGTGTGTGTGTGTGTGCGTGTATGTGTGTATGTGAGTGTGCATGTGTGTGTGTATGTGTGAATGTTGTAGTGAGTGTGTGTATAAGCCGATGTCTGGATCTACATTTGAATATATGTGAATAACTATGTTTTTCATTTGCTTGAATAAGAGCATATGTTCAGGTCTGTGTGCCTGTGCTTCTCTACGTGTGTGTGTGTGCGTGTGTATATATGTGGGCATTTTTGTTAATGCTTTTACAGTAAATGTGTTACTGCACGTTTGTACCTGTGTGTGTGTGTGTGTGTGTGTGTGTGTGTTTGTTTGTTTGTATGAGCTTGTACACTAGCGGTGCTGCGTAGAGGGAAAGGGTTTGTTTTTTGAATCATGATGGTGGTTGTTAGCGATTTTTTTTATATTGCCGTTAATTTCGTTAGTGGTGGTGGTAATGGTGGTGACAGTAGCAGTGGTGCCGGTGGTTCTGCTTGTGGTAATGGTGATACTACAATTCTTAAACTATTCATGGCCGTGTTAACGTTGGTATCTCAGTTATTTTCAGTATGTGTTGTTGTGGTAGCCTCTTGGTAACATTGTTGTTTGTTGGCGGTGGTTGTGGTAGACTTTTGTTCTGTTCGTAAGTGTTTCTTTTTAAAGCTGGAATCGTACCAGTTTTCTTCTTATCTTTGCATGACAAGAAAAATAGTTGTGGTTGTTCTGAAGGGCAGGGTTAAGTTAGGTTAAGTCGGACGGACAGACAGACAGACAGAGACACATAACAGACAGACAGACAGACATAACAGACAGACAGACGGAGACAGACAGATAGACAGATATAACAGACAGACAGACAGACAGACAGACAGACAGACATAACAGACAGACAGACGGAGACAGACAGATAGACAGACATAACAGACAGACAGACAGACATAACAGACAGACAGACAGACATAACAGACAGACAGACATAACAGACAGACAGACGGAGACAGACAGATTGACAGATATAACAGACAGACAGACAGACAGACAGACAGACAAACATAACAGACAGACAGACAGACATAACAGACAGACAGACAGACAGACAGGTTAAGTGCAGATGGAAGCAGCAAAATGTTAACTGATGGTGTTAGTAAAAGAAGAGTTATTGTAAACACAGTACAATAGTAGAGATGACAGAAAATCCTTAACAGCAGTGGTGATAATACCGATAACAGCAGGAGTATTTTCATCAACATCTACAATATTACCCCAAACAATAAGTGTGTGTGTGTGTGTGTGTGTGTGTGTGTGTGTGTGTTTAACCGTGGTGGTGATAGTAATAACAAATGAACAAATGGCTGCAAGCTGTAATAGTTATAACCAGTGTAATTACAGTAGCATAGACGAGTATATGTTGATGCTATTAAAAAGTATGAACTGTAAAAATGACAACACACACCGACACACACACACACACACACACACACACACACACACACACACACATACATATACACACACCTCTCTGGGTCCCTCCTTCCTCCTCTTATTCAGTGACCTGTAGCATTTCACAACCAATTATTTCATTACTTGTGTCTCCCCCTTAGTAAATGTTGATGTAAAATAATTAAGTTTTGTTAAATAATGGATATCCTCTCTCCGAACACACACACACACACGATAATTAGACAATGTTTAATTACGTATTTCCTGTATCCGTATGTAAAGTACGTGTGTTGTATAATGAAATAAAAAAACAGGATTTATTCCTGTGTTGTTTGTTTGTTTGTTTTTTATCTTTTGTGAGTATGAATGTGACTCTTACACACACACACACACACACGCACACACACACACACACAGAGGCGCTGATAGTGCGGTACTAGATCAAAATTTCGCTCTTATATCATTCCTGGGATTTGCTTAATGTCCTTCTTATACTGAAGTCAAGGCCGTCTGTCACCGAGCTCTGAGCTGTGAATCAAGACTCCAGAGAGAAAAAAAAAATTAATAAATCCACAGAGATTTTCTTTTATTTTTAGTACAACACCCACCCCAGCCCCCTCCCCATCCAACACCACCCCCACCTAACACCACCCCCCACCTAACACCACCTCACCCCACCCCCACCTAACACAACACCACCCCTACCCAACACCACATCGACCCCCAACACCACCCATACCCCTAACCCCCACACCCAACACCACCCCCCAAGAGAAAAAATGACTACACATGAAAAAAAATTATATAAATGATGTGGACGAACGCATTACGAAGTGGAGGAAGGACAGAGAATTAATAAAAAAAGGGGGAAGAAAAAAATAAAATTGTAATGTTTGAAATGATGAATAGAAGCGTTATAAAACTCTCTCCCCTCCTCATCCTCTTCATCCTCCTTCTCCATTCTTCCTTCTCTTCCACTTTCCTCCTCCCCCCTTCTCCTTCTCAGTTTCTCCTTCACCTCCCCCGTTTCTCCTTCTCCCACCACCGTTTCTCCTTCTCCTCCCCCTTCCCCCTCCTCTTCCCTTCGCCCCCTTCCTGTCTCTCGCTCTGATTCTCTCCTCTTTCCTCAGTTTTTCCTCCCTTTCCCTCTGCTCCTCCTCCTCCACCAATTCTTCTTTCTCCTCCCCCTTCTCCAATCCCTCTTCCCTCTCCCAATTCCTGTTCCCCCTCCCCACCAATTCCTCTTCCCCCTCTCTCTGTTCCACCCTCCTCCCTCCTCCCCTCCCGCAGACACTAATTCATATTTGGGGGCGTGAGGAGCCTTCAACGTATCTATTTTTAATAGAGATGAAATGCTTACTCTTCATATAGTCTTGTGATATATCGCGCGCTTTTTCTCGTTTATTCTAAATGTTGGAGAGCCGGCCAGCGTTCTCCTCCGGTCCGGGGTGCTGACGCCGTGTGCGTGTGTGTGTGTGTGTGTGTGTGTGTGTGTGTGTGTGTGTGTGTGTGTGTGTGTGTGTGTGTGTGTGTGTGTGTGTGTGATATCAATATTATTATTATTAGTAGTAGTAGAAGTTGTAGTAATATAGCCTCGTATAAGTATTATTGTTATTATTATTACTTCTGCAGGTTAACTCATCATCGGTAGTTAATCTTCATCAATATGTTTTGCAAAATACTTAAGAACGTGCACAAAGTTTACACAATTACGTGACCAACTTGTTTTCGTCTTATTATCCACGAAAGTGACAAACTTCCAGACAGCATCTCTACAGGGACATAAATATTACGTGTTTACAAGGGTTCTTTTGTCTTAGATCTTGTTTATGGGTGCATCACCAAGCGGCATTATGTAAATACACATCATGACATACATACGCAAGGGGCCACCGCTGCGCACACACACACACACACACACACACACATGCATCATAATGGTCACGCATACATCCACACATACATTACAGCGGTCACACATACACACACCTACATAAAAACTGTCACACACACACACACACACACACACACACACACACACACAACAATGTCCACACATATGCACCAAGTTCTCTCTCATTGGCGACACATCTGACATGAGATCATATCTGTTATTTATCTCCCTCGGTCAGAATATAGATGTCTTGTGGTTAAGTGAGTTAGAAGTGAAGGAACGTTATAAGTTAACAAATTACAGCAGGATAATGAAAATAGATGAAGAGGAAGTTGAGAATAATAGAGAAATGGTAACTAATTTTTTTTATTTGAATCCAATTGTGTTTACTAATAACTTGCATCGCCTAAACACGTTATTACTTGTAAAGCTTCTTGTTTGTCGTGAGTGTGAAGACTTACAAATACAAACTCTTTCTTAACAATAATCCAAACATTTATAAACACACACACACACACATTATTCAGGGTGTGATTTAAGTATGAAGAAACATTTAAGCAGCACGTCGTAAAAAAATCCAATAGTTATAAACACATGTCGCAAACCTGATAGAAACCTTGACTACTTCTGAAGTACTTAATATACTTATAAACACCTGCTGCACTCCTAATTAAATACGCATAAGCACGTGAACATATTATACGAACACAAAGGAGAATCGACTATAATCGCTGGATGACAATGAGGCGGAGTCGCGTCTCGTCTCCCTTGATAACGAGGGTAGGTGAACCTGGGCCCCTTAACCCCCGGGAGTCTGTTCCAGTGTGTGTGTGTGTGTGTGTCTGTATCTGCCCTCGACTGGGTGGGAAGATCCCGTTCTATGCCCCGCAGAAAACTTTTATAAATTGATAAACTCGGGGCCAGAGTCTCCGAAGGTTGTCTCCTAAATTCGTGGTGCGTATAAATAAAGCGAAGTCGATGCATGTGTCCAGAAGAAACATGGGTGCATTGTAGAAGTGAATCAGATGGTCTGAGGTATGTTGCGGCTGATTTATGTCCCCAGTTTAAATGTGTGTTACAAGACCAGCTCCCACTGTCTCTCTCTGTCTCCATCGCTGCGTCGGTGTCCCTAGGGCTGTTGGTGTGTGTGTGTGTGTGCTGCTGCTGCTGCTGCTGCTGCTGCTGTTGCTGTGACGTCTGTTGCGTCTCGCGGTTCCTCGTCCTTTGTCTTTGTCACTATTTATACCGTGTATCTTATCAGTTTGCCTCGTTGTTTATCGTCTCCCTCGGCGGTCCTCCTACTCCTTCTCTCTACCCCCTTGAGTTCTCTCTTCGTGTCTTTGTCTCGCGAATGGGATTACTGGGACGGCATTGTCTCTCCTCGTCTCAGCTTATCTTTCCGTCTTTCTTCATCTGTCTGTTCCTCTGTGTTTCTGTCTGTGTTTCTACATCTATTTCTGCACTCGGCTCTCTTTGTCTTTTTACCTCTGGTCAGCTTCCGCCTCTCGCTGCTATAGTTCGCCTTCTTGTTTGTCACTAGCTCTCTTCTTCCCTCTCTCTGTGTCTTCCTGTCAATTTCCTTGCAGTTATATATATTTTAATTTATCTATCTCCTAATTATGTTTATTATTGGGACACAAAAAAAAATCCCTTCAGGGTGGGACGGTCTGTCTGCCAGCTGGATCACCACATCTGTCATCTGTACTTGGCAGGTCTTCTTGTGCCATAAAGCCGTTCCTATTGTTGAAACTGAAGCGTCACAAGCACTTTGGCCCGTCTTGCAACTTGTCTCGCCAGGGGAGGGGTAAGGCGGAGGGTGGAGATGGTGAAAGGGAAGGAGGGAGAGGCTGAGAAAACTAAAAGGGACGAGGTAAGAAGGGAAAGGAAAGGACGAGAGAGAGAGAGAGAGAGAGAGAGAGAGAGAGAGAGAGAGAGAGAGCCAGCTATTCCTCCATGAGAGTGGGTGTCAGGGACGTGCAAGAAGGCTGGCGGGGAAGCTAGGGTGGGGATAGAGTGTCAGGAGAGACTTATTATGTTTGTGTCTCACCCCGTGTACTTTTTGACCGGGGATAATTTATCACTGTTCCCTGGTGCTGGGCTTGACAAGGAAGTCAGACAGGCGCTTCTTGAACATGGTACTTGAGAACCTTTATGCAAGCGGGTGAGAGAGTGAGTACATGTATGTGTGTGTGTGAGAAAGAGAGAAACAGAAAGAAACAGAACGGGGAAAAAAAAAGATAGATAAATTTAGCCTTTTCTATGGTGTTTCATGATTTATTGCCATTTGATTCTATGTGTTATTTTCTGTGTATAGTGACGCGAAGGCTCGTTTATCACTAAGACCCCCCCCCCTCCCTTAGTCGTCTTGGAGGGGTCGTTCTTTATTATAGTGGGGTGTATGTTCTGGGAATGTGTTGAATATGATGTGTAGCGAACTGTGAAGGTAGGAGGATGTCATTGACACCCCGCACCTGGCTGTGGCAAGAGCCTAAACGTCATCCTGCAGGTGGCCATGAGGGCAGGTGGGAGGAAGGGGGAGGAAGGAGGGAGGGAGAGAGGGGGTAGGATAGGAGGGGCAATTGAAGGAGCTGTAATGAGGTTTGGAGGAGGGAACTAGGAAGCATGAGGTGAAGGTGAGAGGAATGGAAAACTGGTAGAATGAACGGACAGAACTGGGGAAGTATAGAAGGAGAATGAGAGTAAAGAAGAAGCAGAACTAGAGATAAACAATAAACATAAACGAAGATGGGAGAAGAGAGGACTGGAGAAGAATAATAGTTCCTAAGAAAAAAATATAAGACATAAATTAAGATTACAACCCCAAATTTTTGACAAACCATGACTAAGAAAAGAGATGATGGCGATACCAAACATTAAGAAGGTAACAGGGGGAATAATGAAGAACTTGATCCAGGGATTTTATTGTAGGAGGCGATGTAGGAGGAATTAAGGGAGGGAGAAAGTGAGGAAGAGAAGGAGAGAGGGAATCGTAGGAGTTACAACGAAGGAAGTTTAGGCATATTTAGGGACAGGACCTACTGTAGCTTTAGGGTGAACAGGGTGAGGGTAGGGACTGAGAAGGGTCCAGGAAGATAAGAGATAAAGAAACTTCATACAAGGGTGAGCAGGGAGGGAGAGGGACACAATATCTGATATATTAATAGGATCCTCAGGGAACGCATTATGTTGCTGAGGGAAGGAGGGAGAAATAAGGGAGAGTGGGATGGAAGGATGGAAAGAAAGAAGGAATGAGAGAAAGAAAGGAGAGAACCAGTGTTGTTGAAGAAGAAGAAGAAGGATGCTTGTCGTGTGAAGAACCAGAAGCAACGGAACAGTAGAGAGAAATGTCTTGTGGTGCAGGTTGTGTTGATGAAATGACCTGTAATAATGGTGCTACTGACAAGATGGTGTTGGTGGTGGTAATGATGGTGGTAGTGTTAGTAGTGGTAACAAGGTATAGTGATGGTAATGATTGAATTGAATTGAAACGGTTTATTTAGCCAGAAAAACACAGATACAGAGTGGATAATAATAACATCATCAGAGTTCCGGGAGAGGTGAGGTGGTTGTTTGACCAGATATGCTAACAACACAACGTAACAAGCGGAAGTGGTTGTAATGTATCAGGAATAACAAGTGTTTTAACGTCATATCGTTATTATATGTTTCCTCTTGAAAAGGAAATATTTTTTTTACATATATTATCTTCCGACAAAATATCATTCTTTTAAATTGTATTTGTTCTGGTGTATTTTCGTCGTCTTTACAAGTTTGAATATTTATGAGTGTATTTTTGTTAGCATAGTTCAATTATATAATAACTCAGTTCTGAACCAATTGTTGGTAATTTTTTTTTCACTAATTTAAGCAACACGCCATCCCAATTACTACAATATACTGTATTTTAATGAGAGTTAATGTATTATGTATCCAGATCAAAATAGATACATAAAAAAATACATCTGCTCAGTCTTACCAATTTATGAATATACACAGATGTAGGAAGGAATTATTCAGTGATATGATACATATTATTTTGCTTATTATAATGGTTAACCTGGCGGAAATTAACACTTAGTGAACAGTGTTTCATAAAACTGAGAGTTGAATCACCGAATAGAAAGAAAGGAAATGGTGTTAAGGGGTCAAAATGATATCTAAATAATGCACCTTTTCCCAAACCCCCTCCTCCAGCAACCGCTTCCCCCTCGCCCCCCTCACCCCCCCTCCAACAACCCTTCCCTTTACCCCCCCACCCCCCCACACACACACGACCACATCACTCACCCCTGTCAACCACAAACACTCTCATGACCCAACAAAGCTCCCAACTCACCTCACCTCACTCAGATCAAGAGGGAAATATGACAATACCTTCCGCTCAGGTACAATTAATCTGTACCATCATGGGATGATAAAAAACAATGATATGACGTAACAAAACACCCCCACGGGTTAATACTGAGGAGGAACTTGTTTGTGGTGATAATTTGTTTTAATATTTTTTTATTTAATCCATATTACAACAACAGAGTCAAACGAGACACTTAACTCTGGCTCTCTGGTGCTTGTCATTGTTTATAAATACAATAACAAAAGCAAAATACATATAATGAGAGTATTTTGACTTTGATGTATAGTAATATTGGAATAGTTGCCTAAATATATCCTGTACACTTGATAACTTTATATATACAGTAATTACCTGGAATTCTATGAATATGCAGATAGATAGATAACACATATAAAGAAAGAGAGGTAGATAAATAGATAAACATAGGTACACCCACGTCCTACCTGGTAGTACACGGACCTCAAATAGGGAGTTGGATGCACTATAGCGATCGATTCATTGATCTGCGTGACCTAGCAACGTGTGAGTGTGTGTGTGTGTGTGTATGTATGTGTGTGTGTGTGTGTGTGTGTGAGTTGAGCAGCGTGCAGGAGGGCGTTGAGGTCTTGGCACAGCTGGTATACTGAGGGGGAGTAGGAGGGGAGTGAAATAAGAGGGGGAGAGGGAGGGAGAGAGTGGAAAGAGGATTGAGAAAGACAGAGTGATGATAAAGAGAGAGAGAGAGAGAGAGAGAGAGAGAGAGAGAGAGAGAGAGAGAGAGAGAGAGAGAGAGAGAGAGAGAGAGAGAGAGAGAGAGAGAGAGTATGAGAAAGGGAGGATGGAAAGGTGGGACACAGATATCGGAGTAAAACAAACAAGAGAATAGCTACTATAAATAAAACTCGAATGGAGAGGAGAGAGGAAAGTAAATATTGGAGATAAAGGACAATGTAGATTAGAACGAAAGAGGAGATAGAAGAAAAGGAGAAAGATAAAAGGATAAACGAAGAGGAAGAATGAGAGAAGAGATCGTGTGTGTGAAATTTCAGAAACTTTGGAAGAGAAGGAGGCAGGGAGAATGCAATAAAATGTGTAAAAAGGCAGGAGAGAAGAGAATAAGAGAATTGAAAGAAATAGGGAAGAAAAATGAAGAGAAGAGAGTAACAATAGAACGAGGGGAAGGGAGAGTGAAAGAGAGGTAGAAAAAAGTTAAGGGGAAAGGGAGAGGAAGAGTAATGGTAGAGAGAGGGAAGAGAATGAGAGGGAGTAAATGACTAGGACAGGAAAAAAGAGAAAGGAGAAGAGAGGAGAGGAGAGGAGGGGAGCTGAGAGGAGAAGCGAGGAGAGGAGAGGAGTAATAGCCAGGTAAGTGAAGAGAAATGGGTGAATGAAAGGAGGAGGAGGGGAAGAAGAAGAGAGGGAAAGAGGGAGAACTTGTAACATGAAAGAGAGGAGAGGGGGGAGTGAGGGGGAAGAGAGAGATGGGAGGTTAAGTTGAGGGGTGACGGAGAAAGGGGAGAGATGATGGGTGAATGAGGGGAGAGAGAGAGAGAAGAGGGGGAGATGGTGAGGGTCGATGGATGAGGTGAGGGGAAGGAGGTGAGGAATTATGGGTGTTAACATTAGACAGGACCAATAAGGAGGGACTGTTAGTGGATGATGATGATAATGATGATGATGATGAGATATATATAGATGGAACTAAAGTGTGAAAGACAGAGGCAGAAAAGCCAAAGCTCACCTGATAAGTAATGTGTGCGTGCATGCGTGCGTGTGAGCGTGTGTTGGTTTGGAAGGTAGAAAGGGACTTCATATGTTTTGTACACCTGATCTGAAGAAAAAGAATGAGAGAGAGGAGAGGGAAGAGATGAGGAAGGCAGTAAAAGAACAACGGAGAGAAAAAATATAAACCAGAGAGAGAGAGAGAGAGAGAGAGAGAGAGAGAGAGAGAGAGAGAGAGAGGTGGACGAGGGCGGCGCGCGGCAGGTTGATGTGGTCGTGGGAAGTCAACTCACGTAGCTGTCATCCCGGCCGGCTCCTTGGGGGGACCAAAGTAAACGCCTTGTGATCGAGCTTTGGCCCCGCTTACCAGACGCGCCGCTGAAAAGAATTTGAGGCCACGAGTTAGGGCCACAGTGGACCAGAAGTGGCCACAAGTTAGGGCCAGGGTCTAGAGGTGAAAATGGCTTTGGGGTGTGGGTTGAGAGGGGAGAAGGTGGGGAGTTTCGTGGCCAAGAGTGACAGTGACTGTATGGCCGGGACGGATATTCGCCAGGACCGATATTGGTTAGGATATAGAGGACGATGGTTGGATGGGGTGACAGGGATAGGGGGGAGAGGATAGGAGGGGACGAAAGTGGTCCAGTGTACGGAAGATCGGTCCTATTTCTGGTCTTGAATTAGGGATTAGACTGGCCCGATATGGCCCATGAATCAGGAGGGGGGGGGGGGTCAAGGGCCAAAGAGGAAGGGAGAGTAGGAGAGAGGGGAAGGGAAGAGTTGGTGGATGGGCAGGCAAGGGGTGGTAGGGGATGGGGTGTTTGGTAGTAGTGCATGATAGAAGGCAGTTTTTGTCCATCAACATTGAGTGAGGAGACGTGGCCAATTGGGTCAGGGGTGCATGGGGCGGCGCCTTGTGTCGGACATACATGGACAGGTGGAGGCAGCATCTCTGTTGGTCGCGAGGTGCAGATATAGTGTTGTGATGTGTTTGTTGTTGTGCAGTATATTAAGCAAGAACGGTGTCTAGAGCAAAGGCAGTAATAGTTGTAGAAGAGTGGCAGCAGCTGTGACAATGGTGATACGAGTTAGTAGTATAGTAGCAGCAACAGTAGCAGAAGCAGCAGGACTAGTAGAAGCAGCAGCAGTGGTAGCAGTAGTAGCATCAGTAGCAGAGCTCACAATAGCAGTAACAGTAAGTAATCAATGCAGCACGATTAGAAGGAAAGGAAGAAACATTTGTATTATGAACAGCAGTAGTTGAAGTAGTAGTAAAAAGCAGCAGTAGAGACGGTGGCAGAGAAACAGCATCACCAGTAACAGAAGCAGCAGACAGTAGCAGCAGCAGAAGGGGCGGGGTGCTGCCTCAGAGGAGGACTAGATAATGAACTTATCTACGTAATTACCGAGGGATGACAAATTGGTAGCGAGGGGGAGGACAAACCGTCTCGATACCTCACTATCACCATAATTGTGGGTCATTATTGCCTGATAGTGTTATCCTCATTATCAGGACTTGTGACTCTCCATTACCTGACGCTGTTCTGCTCATCACACGACGCGCTTATCTGGCTTATATAGTGATTTAGTGGCAATTATCAGCACAGCGTGTCGTTAGCCATGCTTGTTACTTTTGTTGCGTTATTACGTCATCAAAGTGTAATTGAAGTTACGAGAATATAGAGTAGAGTGTTGTAGTGTGTATTTTCGTTATAGTTGTATTTAATGATGGTTAAGAAAAGGTGTTAGAGATTTCTTAAGGATAATCATATGAGTGAGCTGAGAGACATAAGCTTAACTTGACTGGGAGGTGAACATGGATTAAATGAAAAAGCTGAAAGAAAATGAAAATACTAAGTGAATATTCGTCAGCTTTGGCGATTCATCAATTATAATGTACGTTTGTTTGTTTGGCTGTGTATTAGTGCGGTCTACCTGCCAAACACTGCCTGGGAGATGACTCCTTGAAATTCCCAGACTTCAATCTCTGAAGGTCATCCCATGATGTCTACGATTCTCACGTCGGGTTTTGGACACAGTCGATGATCAGAGTTGAATAGTTGTTTCATAGATTAACCCTGAGCTTGATCATGCACCCATAATTGAAAAAAAATCGTAATTCCTTTAGTGTTTTATAATTACCACTCTAACTCCTCCTGTTGGATATTAATGTTAAAGTAATAAGTAAATAAACAAAAGTAATGCGTGAACTCCTTGGAGGTTTCTAACACTTAATGATGAAGCAGCCTTGGCGCCACACCTTCTTGGCTCAACCAATTACTTGGCGCGTGAGAAAAAAAATTATACGAAAAAAAAGTGCTGGACGTGTGAAGGCTCGACAATTTCTCCCGCAAGTATTCCATCTCGACCATTAACAAGCAACTTAACCCAGCAGGAACAAAAACCCGACTCGTACATCAGAAGGTCGAGATCGAGCGGTACTGAGAGAGAGAGAGAACCTGATGTAATAGTTTTGTTTATGGCATTGCAATGAGATAGTTCTTAGAACGTGAGACAGTGTGTTCAAGAGAAATAAATGGGTGGCTAGATAGAGAAGGAGAGATGTGACATAGAGGGGGAGAGAGAAAGAGGTATAGCGGTTACCTGAGAGACAGAGAGGAGAAATAGAAAAGAGAGATACGCGAGAAATAGAAGCAGGAAGCATAGCCTCGCTTCGAGCAGCAGGTGTACTTATCAGGTCCTTGGCAGGGGTGTGAGTCCAGGGTTGTAATGGATATGACCAACATGACCGGTGGCAGTGTTTAAAGATCATTTACTCAGGACCTGAATGTGGGAGTTTAGCTCCTTCGCTTCTTCAAATTAAAGCACTCTCTTGTCTTCTTAACCCACGTTCATTAATGATGAAAATTTGAATAGTATGGATATATATTCTTATTTCTAAGTTGTTTTTTATTATTCTTAAGCAGGTGTATTCAGGTGTTGTGCATATATGTACGTAAGGTGCGTAGGTGTGGTCCGTTGTAGGGATTGTTGCAAGCTTACGTATCAAGGCTCATCTTTTTAGTTGTCCTGCTGCGGCCTCACGACCCGAGATATTCGTGCTCAGTGGACACATTTTTTAAGTAGTTATCATTATACTTATGTTGAGCCATCATTATGGTTATTAGTGATGGGTTAATAGGAAAATTAGCATAGGTTGCTGGGGACAGGGAGGCGGAGGAGCGGCCGTGTTGGGGACAGAGGCAGGCAGGGTGAACACAGCCATAGGAAGCACGCCCGGGCGGCTCCCCACACCCGCCTCGTCCCGCTCACTCTCTCCTCCCTGTGGCCGGAAATTCCTTCGTTTGGAAGATGAATTTTCAAAGAAATTGGACGGTTCCTTAAGATGTTCCTCGGATTTGGTAATTTTAATGAAATGTATTAACGCAGAATTGATTTCCATATAGATGCCGTCTTCTTATTGGTATTAGAATACGTATCCCAGTAAAGCAATCATGAAATATATCTTTGTTTATCACCAATGAATTATCCACCTGAAATTATGAGAGATTATTATATATTACCTAATACTATTAACTTATTCTAAATTTATTGAAACTAAAAGATACACCTTAATACACAAAAGTCTAACGTAGCGGTTTTTGACGGTTAAACCAATACCATAATCAAAACAAGAAGACGAAAAGTTTAACAAGTCTTGGTCCTTGAAGCACCTTCCTTACTTCCTGTTTTACAAATAATTTTTACGTATTCAAGGACGGAAAACAAAACGTGGGTAGATATCTGAACACAACACGTGATTCTGGTGGGCGTCTTTGAAATATGTGTGTGCGTGTGTGAGCGAGAGGGACCCGGAGGAGGGAGGAGTATGACTGGTTCCCTCCATGTGTTTTCTCCTTGAAGAAGTGTAGGTGCATAAGGTGGGAGGGGGAAGGGGTGGGGTGGTGGTGGTGGGAGGTAAAGCTTGTGACAAATGGATTGGGTTTGTTTTAAATAGATATGGGATTCCGGGACACGTGGAGTGAGTCATATGGTTGTTTTTCGCTGTCCACCCCCACACCTCGATGACCTCTGTGACTTAATGCTCGCTCCACAAGGTCCACCCACATGCCAATTCATCTCCACACCCTCCTATATCATCCTATCATTAATCCACTGTTATCATCCTATCATTAATCCACTTTTATCATCCTGTCTTCACCACCACCTCATCAGTTCATTTTACCATCTATCAAATATTCTCTCTAGCCTCTCTTCACCACTACACTTTTTACTGTCCCATTTCAGCCACCTCCACCATCCCATTCTCGTAACCTCCACCATCGCATCTCTATTACTTCACTCCATCTACTCCTCCACTGTATTACATTCTCTAATCATAACTACACCTTTACATCTCATCACTATGCCACAACCCTAACTAAACTACCATTACAACACGATCATCACTCTGCCTCCTCCACACCATCTCCTCCTCGCATCAACTACCACTACTACCGAGTGTCTGCTTCCAACTCTGTCGTAGTTTCCTCCTTCATTATTTCACCTTCACTGATAAGAAGAATTCTGAGAAGCAAGTAATTAAGGCAAATATATGATGCGTAAACACTCCAAACAGATAGGAAGCTAACAAAAAATATTCCTTTGTGACTTGGAGCAAATGTTTTATGTGCTTAATAGTAAAAATAAATGTTATTTACTTTTGCAGTATCTGGTTGACATGTGATATAAATAGTTCCTTATCGTGTTCTTATTTTTCGTGCTGAGAATATTATCGATAAAAATCATGTTGATATTTTTTTTTATATGTGAAGACAAGTCAGTATCCCATAAGAGGTACTGAAGAAACCAGCGACCATCTACCTATTTCCACATTCTGGTCGAGTAGTCTAGTACCGAGGGGAGCCGTGATGGTAGTGACACTGAGGCCAGGCCAATGATGAGCCAACTTGATGATGTGAGGGGACAGACAGTGATTCAGAGGAGAGAGGGAAAGAGGGAGAGAGAGAGAAAAGGAGAAAGAAGAAGGGAGACGCAGTGGGGAGAGCCAGTGTGTGTGTGGTATTTATGAGGGAGATGATTGCTATATGCAGATTGTGAGTGAGATTTGCTATCCCCTCACATCATCAAATTCCCTCACAAAGACATAGAGAGGAAGAGAAGAGTGGGGAGAACCAAGCGGGGTATTTATATGGAGGATGACTTGGAATATGTAGATTATGAGTGTTATTGTACGAGTATCTCTGACCGGTGATAAAGTGGAGAGGGATCGGGTCACTGTGACAAGGAAATACTGCCTAGTTTGGATGGAGATTGGTCGATTAGGGTACGGGGATTATGGTAGATGGGGGTTCAATTAGTATGCAAGATTTGGATCACAAGAGTTGGATGGCATTACTATGATAAAGACTCGGTATAGGGAGTGACGAATGGTGGGTGTGGCGGAGTACTTAAAGGTCTGATTTGTTTTTTGTATGGCTGTGTTATTCCTTTATTTATTCCCGTATATCTGTGTTTCATTCAGTAGTAGTTGAGGGTTGTCAGAATATAAGACACGTAACATTATGGAAGACATCAAATCAAAAGTAACAGACAGTAATGTATAAAGCAAGGAAAACCAACTTGGACAAGATGGCGAAGAAAGGAGAGAGAAGGGAGAATAGAGAGGAAGTAACAATAGGGGGAATGAAAGAGAAGTAGGAACAGGTAGATAGCAATGCGATAATAGAGAGGATCAATAGAAAAGAGAGAGAGAGAGGTAATGGAAACAGAGAAAAGGTAGAGAAAGAAGAAGAAACAAGACTGGGAGTAAGAGGAGGTAGGCAGTAATGTGGCAGTAAGGAGGCGGGGCACGTCCTCCCCTGTTGTTCATGCGCAGTGCCTGACTTATGCCTCGTCTACCCGCGGAATTACTCACTCATGTCGAGACCTGGATCACCACCTACCCTCGTGGTGCTGAGGGTGTGTTCTAGGAGGAAGGGCGGGGTCCTCGGCCACCACCTACCTTCATGGTGCTAGGAGGGAATTTTGAGAGGCGGGGTGGAGAACCCACCTAACTAACCACCTACTCTCATGGTGCTCGGGAGTGCTGTGAGAAAAGGAAGAAAGGGGACCTAGATAACGAAGGGTTCTCTAAGGGAAGGAAAAGAGACCTAGGAATTCTGGAGTATTGAGAGGAAAAAGGTGGGTGACTGGAGTCAGGGGGATAAACTAGGGCAAAGGGGGGGGGACCAGGTCACTGAACTAACAGAGGGAAAGGAAAAGTAGACTAGTCTAGCATTTATCCTCCATATAAAGTATAGGTAGTCTTAGGAAAACGAAGGATAAGGAAGAGGATAAAAATATCGATAAAAAGATAGAAAGAGAGTAAAAGAGAGAGGCAATATGTAAAAGAAAAAAAAAACGCTACACACCAAGAACAATCACACTGTTACAACTGGGTGTAACACGAAGGAAGAAGTAGAGTGAGTGTCGCTGGAGGGATCATAAGACGCAACTCCTTAAAGCTTACGTGACCTACTTCGTGAAACTCTCCATCTTATAGTGTTCAACTGCTGCTTACTTGGATAGTGTTATGACACGAGTCTTATATGAGTTCCTTTGATTACGTTCTCTCTCACTCTTGAGGGTCCTATGGAATTATGCCTCGTTGTCATAAGCTTGTTATTAAGGTGATTTATCTTTTAATCAAGTCAGCTAAGTACTTTCAACATGCAAATGAGAGATTTTTTTCTGCGTGTGTATAGCAATTCAAGAGAGAGCCTGAATGTTAAGGATTAGTTAGAGCTTCAAGCAATTATGCAGGAAAGAATAACTCTCTCTCTCTCTCTCTCTCTCTCTCTCTCTCTCTCATTATTTTCTACTGTTTATATATTTGCCTTCTTAAGCTCTCTATTAATTTCCTTTTCCTCCACAAACATCTTCTCCCCCTCTCCCATCCATCAATGTTAACCATAGTTTTCTACTGTCCCTGTAACTCGCCTTCTTGAGTTACCCTCTTCTCTCCTTCCTCCTCCTCTACCAATTTCTCCCCTTTCTCATTTATCATATATTCTCCCCTCATTTACCATATATTCTCTTCATCTTATTGTGTCCCCTCTCTCGTTCGGACCCGCAAAGTAAATAGTTTATTGCAAGACAAGAACGTTCAGTAAAGCTTAGCAAAGACGGATCATGAATGGGACGTATATACAAATTAAATGATTATCTAATGACCAGGTGTATATAATATGATAATTGAATGACAGGTATTAATTAACGGTTATCAGGTACATGCCATTAATTCATGTAAATGTATGAAGCGGTGAATCAGAGACATTAATCAAGAATAAACAAGATAAGGAGAAGACTAGCTAAGAATACAAAACAGAGAAGCGAAAGACAGTAAGAATGAAAATGTGTAAAGGGGAAAATAGAAGTAGGAAGAGAGAGAAGATAAGATAGAGATAGTGATAACAGGAGGAGATACTTAGGAAGATAAACGAGAGGAATGGTTATTCAGAAGAAGGGATAACAGGAAACAGAAGTTAAATATCAGGAAGAAGAGAGAGTTAATAACAAATAGGAATAGCAATAAGAAACGAGAATAATAACTAAGAAGACGGTAACGGCAATAGGCAAAACAAATAAGTTGGAATAATGAGAAAATACAAATAAATACAAAAAATTATGAAAATACTAATATTAGAAAAATATAATAGAGAGCCATTATAAAAAAAGATTGAAGGACAGGGAAGGAATAAGGGTGGGGGGAGGGGGGGTACCATCTCACTGAGAACTGAAAGAAGGGCGTGAGAAGATGAATCCAGGGAAGGCCAGAGTGTTTGGAGAGGTAAAGAAGGTAATCTGGGGGAGATTTATATGTGTTTGTCGATGGAAAGGTGGCAAGAGCAGGCTGGGATTTATGTGCCCTTGGGTAATGAGGAAAATATATCGGGTTTAGGATGGAATTTAGATTTTGTTTGCGGTATTTCATTTGTTCTTTTTTTTGTCTCTTAAGAAGTTTTTAATGTTTGTGCTTTAGTTTTTATTTGTATTTTTATTGTAGTTATGTGGTAATTAATTTAGTGGTTGATTTTTTTCGTATATGATGATGGGTTTTAGTTAATTTTAATATGTTAAGTGGTTACAGTATAATGACACAGAAGATATTTAAAGGATAAGGTGGATTTATTTCATTGTTTTATATTATACCGTGTCACTTTTATACTTTTTTTGTATATTGTGAATGTTTAAATATTGTAAAATTGGTAAATGTAGCATGTTGATATTGTTAAATTAAAAAACTCCTGAAGTGTCAAGGCTTCTTACAGTAAAAAAAAAATTAAGTTTACTTAAAATTAAATGCAAAATTAAAAGTAGAACAATACGTGTAGTGATTGAATATTTATTAAAACGACAGAAAAGTAAAATATAAGTATTAAGTGCAGTGTTTATGAGTTACGAGGTGAAATAAAAGAAAATATTTCATCGGTATAAATTCAATAAATGCCATCTATATTATACTAAATTTCTACTTTTAACTTTTTCGAAAACTTTTTTAAATCAGGAAATAAAAAATAAATAATTCGTCACTTAGTCGATAAAAAGAAATTTAAGAATCTATGAACTGAAGTGAAAGTGAGGGTTATTTTCCTCTTTACAAAAATATTTACATAGTCTAATAGATTCTACCTACATGATGTGATATTCTGAAATATGAGGAAATTAATCAACACGGTCTCCCTCCCCTAAAGAAAAAAAAGAAAAAATATCCTTTTTCTGACAATTTTTCTCACATAATATATCCTGCCTTTTTTTGCTCCTTTTTTGTGTAATATCCAGCGATTCATCATCTGTTTATTTACAAGTAAGAACAAAACTGTCTTGGGAATTCCTGTTGATGCGCATAAAGTCCTCTATCTATATGATGGAATGACACGATAACAACAAACTTAATTTACTGAATCCAAAAAGATGTTGCTCTTAATTTTTGATGGCTAGTGAATGGTCTAAATATATTGAAGTGCAGGAATATATTATTACAGCAATATTAAGTTACACGTTTTATAATATTTGTTTGTAGATTTTGGAAGTTAAAAAGCTCAATGAAGTAAGTTTATTAGTTACATCGAGGAAGAGTTTGATCAAGAGTAGCATCATATTACAGTAACTACACTAATTATAATGAGCTGATGACTTCTGTTTAAATAATCTAATACGAGGTACTTTATATACTGTACTAGTCTTCTTCTGTTTTTTTTATTCAGTCCTAGTGGTTTGTTTTGATATCAGCGATGACGTCTGGTAAAATATAGTAATCGGTGTGTTAGATGGTAATGTGTTGTGCTTCGTGTTACATGAACGTGGTGCTTTCAGGAACATTTTGGGTGTTGTGGTACATGATCAACATTTACTTACGGGTTTCATGTGTGTTCTACGAGTATATGGTGGCGTGTGCTATAATATTGAAACGACCTTGAAAACAGGAATTCTATTTCTAGCAAACAATAAAAGAACACTCATAGCGCTTCTACATTCTCAAAATTCTTGTTTTAATTAATCTTCAGTGTTCTTGTTGTTAAATCATAATATAAGTGAGATTATATTAAGTTTGGTAAATCATATTTCTAGAACTTGCGCTGTTCTCCTTCAGACAATGTATATTTATTAATAAATCGTTTTCTTATAGTTTATATATTACATTAATTTATAACTGCGAATTTTTGCAGACCAGAAATGCTCGGAATTTTCTCATCTTCTCGCGTTGACAGTCGTATAATCAGAAATCATCGCCTTTGTCGAGTGAGCCCAAATTAATATTTCCAAGATCGTTCCCAATTCATACGAAATCTTAAGTGTTTTTTTCTTTTATTTTTGTACATGAAAGATATGTTTCCCAATAGACCCATTTACAACTTTTGGGGAAAGACGAAGGATGGGAAAAAATGAAATATTATGGAAAACATAAAACATGGAGGGTTGACGTCGTATGAAATTCATATCGTTGATTCATGGCGCTCTAGCTGTCCCTGGCGCAACGTTGGAGGAACGTGAGTTATTTGGTCCATGTCGGCGCTAGGGAGCCCAGCCACTGTCGGGAGGCGTCTTGTCGCGGGGGTTCCACTCCCTGAGCTCCAGGAAGCAAGGGGTAGAGGAAGAGGAGTTGTGGTCTGTGGTAGCGTGATGGTTGTACAGCTCTTCGGTATGAAATATCTTGATCTTATAGGTTTGCGGTGGTAACAATGTTCTGTAGTACCGAATGTTGGTAACAGTTGTGGTAAGTGATGGTGATAGGCCAAGTTGAGGTCAGTAGAGCTTTAAAAAAATTATGGTAGTTGTGGTCTGCGGTCACGGCAAAGTTTGCGTTGGCAGGAGTAGTTCTGATGGTAGCTGGAATACGCGAAGGTTGTGGCAGTAACAGAGGACCATAGTGGCGGTGTTGGTGAACGGGTTAGTGATGAGTTGCCTTAGCAGGGATGTTATGGCGAGTGCAAGAGTTGTGGTGACACTTTTCATGTCGTGGTCGTCCTGGTGAGAATGTATTGAAAGCGACACTTTTTTTTGTGATGCAGGGAAATAGCTAGTTGATGAAGATTTGGTGGAAGGGGAAAATGTAGGAGTTTGTGATGTACTTGTGTACTGTAAAGATCTTTTGAATTGTGAGTACATAGTAATAATGACAATCGTGTTTGTGTCCGTATATTTGGTAAACAATTTCGTTGATGTTAGTAGCAGTATAGTTGTATAGTTCAGTTAGTTATGTGCGAGTCGAGATGAACCAATGTATGGCGATAGTTTGGAAAACTGAAGGGGATTAAGATTATTGTGCGTTTAGGGGCTATTCTTCTATTTAGCAACATTTAACTATAGTAGCAGTATGTTAACATACACGATGGTTTTAGTTCGTGGGAAATGCTAAAAGAAAGACGCACTTTAGTGGACGATGTATATGAAGTTTGTATTACCAGATACTTCAGCCAATGAAAGAAGGCCTTCTTGAATGGTTGGATATTATTCCTAGGATTTACTGTTGGCAAGTCATCAGGCTCTACTAAAACCATTTAGAAGAACAATAGTGCTGCTACACCGTGTACCGATGTCATCTCAGATATGCAGATGAGCGAGGCAGGCAAGCAGAGGAGGAAATGGAGAATAATGTCAGGCCAGGATTCGGGAAAATCATCAAGAAATTGCTATTGGGAAGCGGAATTTCGGCTATGATCAAATTCTGTTGATCTTCAATTGAATTCAGATGAGCTTTCAGGACTCACTAGAAGGAAAAAACACTTTTTTTTTTTGGCAGTGTAGGAGAACCATTTCTTGTTGAGAGTTAATACAAAATAATATAATACTTAAAGCAAAAATTAAAGAGATTTCTATAATTATTTTTTTCCCACGTATGTGAATTTACTTTCACGTTACACGAAAAAAAAATACTATTTTGTATTCAAGATGCACAAATGATAGTATTGAAACAGTTTCAACAATTCCACGAATACAACTTTTAAGATAACCCCAAGGAAAAAAGGTACACCCGACGGTCAAATCCGTGAAAAAGGTTTTCTAGTCCCGGAAAACCTGTTGAAGAACACCGACAACTTCCCTAACAAATGTAACGAGTAGCCAGAGTGTAAAATATCTTCACCCATGAGTTCAGGTACCAATGTTTATTGATCCTCTGAATAACTCACTGTTTAATAAGAGGTGATTAATGAGAAATACGCGTGTTAATACAATAAATAAGAATAAAAAAAAAAACAGAAAAATTCCAATTAGTCCTCCGTTCGTCCGTACGTGTGTGAGTGTTGATGTCCCCATACATTATAGGTATCATTGCCATCAGTGTGGTTTATGATCATGCGCGTCACGCCAGGCCTTTGTGGCGGCCAGCCTCTGCCTGTGGTATTGTTTTATAGTGTCGCCAATTACAGACTTTACCTTCTTTATGAATCTTTCAGCTTTATTTATCACCAAGTTTGTCATTCGGGCATGAATCAATTATTATGGGAATGTGTGTAAGTGAGGACGTGTGTGTGTGTGTGTGTGTGTGTGTGTGTGTGTGTGTGTGTGTGGTGTGTTTGAGTGTGTGTGTGATGACGTATGTGTGTGTGTGTGTGTCTGAGGACGTGTGTGAGGAAGTGTGTGTGTGTGTGTGTGTGTGTGTGTGTGTGTGTGTGTGTGTGTGTGAGAGAGGACGTGTGGTGAGGACGTGTGTGTGTGTGTGTGTGTGTGTGTGTGTGAGGACGTGTGTGTGTGTATGTGTGTGTGTGAGTGTGTGTGTGTGTGTGTGTGTGTGTGTGTGTGTGTGTGTGTGTGTGTGTGAAGACGTGTGTGTGTGTGTGTGTGTGTGTGTGGACGTGTGTATGTGTGTGTGTGTGTGTGTGTGTGTGTGTGTGTGTGTGTGTGTGTGTGTGTGTGTGTGTGTGTGTGAGGACGTTTGTATATGACCAACATGAGTGAATAATCCTATTATCTATGTATTTCACTTTTTGAGTGAATTATTTAAGTAACTTATTGTTTATGAGTGAAAAAAAATACATATGATGATATATGACAAGAAAATTTGATATTTTTTTTCCCAAAAAATTCACTCTCCTACTCCTGCATCTTCCTTCCTGGAGACCTCTCTCTCTCTCTCTCTCTCTCTCTCTCTCTCTCTCTCTCTCTCTCTCCTTCCGTAAGCTATTTTTTCGACTTTGAATTTAAATTGATTTATAAAGACGAATAGGAGAGGAGCGCACAGTAATATATGATTCAAATGCAAGGCAATAGATCTTAGGCCGTGTCTAAGAAGATTTAAAGGAGAGTTCTTGCTAATGGTTATAAAATGTTGGGAATTTCTGGTTTCCATTTGCCGTGATATATTACAGGATATTGAAGAAAAAATTTAATATCGTCGGTTCCCGTACAGAGAGTTGAGATTGTGACTCACTTTTAATAGAGAGTTCTGGCTTCTGTCTCACGTCGTTATAGCGTTGTCTCTCTGTCTCTTATTTCTGTGGCTGTAGCTTGGACTGTTTCTCTATTATGTTCTCTTGTATATTCTTTTCTGTTGTTATGGTAAGGGTAATATTTAGCTTTATGTTACAACTGTTTTGGTTATTGTTATTGGTAGTATAGTAGTTATTACCACACTTAGAAATAGTAGATAATTAGTAGTAGCTATGCTATTAGTTTTGAGGAACAAATATACAGTGATAAATATAATAAAACAAGTTTATTGATGATAAAAGTAAATCTAAAGTATGTTTAAAAAGTGAGAAAAAATAATCAGTTGGCAATCGAAGGCTAGACACGAATATACGTTGAATATGACTTTGTTTATATACATATATATATATATATATATATATATATATATATATATATATATATATATATATATATATATATATATATATATATATATATATATATATATATATATATATATATATATATATATATATATATACATACTCTGTATTGGCCACATTGTAATTTGTTTTTCTTTCTTTCCAGGTAAGGTTCCCAAAACAAGTTTGCTTCACGCGTCAATATCTTCTCTTGGTGTAAGTGCTTCTTCTTTTTGTAAAAAATCCAATGATATATTAGGCGTACGTGAATATTTTATGCAAATGCGCCAGAATTAATTACTCCAAACGCCAAATTGATAATTTATTACCGACAAAATCTTGGTGTTTTAGTTTCCTTCACAAAGAGTCTCCGGTGCTCGCCCCGCTGTTGAAGGATACACAACACTGAGCACTGACACAAGTTATACGTTCTTCTCCAATTACTGATTATATTATACCACCACTACATTTCCACAATTTTGGATTCATTTTTTTCAGTCAGATTTCAGCCCCAAAAGCTCACGGAACTCTCTATCACCTCAAAATGGAAAATGATTTGACCTTCAAATATCTGTTTATGTATTCGTCACGATCTCAAAACAAATTTCAAACAATTCTATGACGATAAATGGCGGGCTGCCACCCCCGGGACGTGAGCAGCATCAAGTGCACCCTTTAAACCTCGTTCTCTATGTCTTCATAAGGCCTACGATTGGTGGTGGTGACCCGATCATAGCCTATTTATATGCATATTGGGCATCAGGCAAACATACATAAATTCGGCTCACGCAGTGATACAATTGATCACATGTCAATGATTATAATTGCCGCTATGCTTGGTTGACCAGAGAAATGAGGGGCGTCGTTACGAAGGTCTGTTGCCCGTAGAACTTTCATGCTTGAATGACCTATTTAATGGACAAGGGATCAGGCGGAGTAATAACGATTCCGCGAATTTGACATTGGCGGTGTAATTTCTGTAGAGTGGTGAAGAATAAAAAAGGAAGAATTATTTAGCGAGTGGAAAATACGTACGGTGGTCTTAGCCCCGAGCCTCCATCTTGTGTACAAGAAATAGTTTTCATTTCCCTTTGCAGGAATTGCCATATAGCGTACACTGGATTACGGATAGAAGAGGAATTTATTTCAATGAACGGTGTTTAACTTTTTTCATTTGAGGTTTTAGGATATTACACCCTCAGTGAAAGATAAATGTCGCCTAAGGCTAGATAACTTGCTACGAAACCGTAAAAGTCTATACACAATAAGGGATAGAAATAGATGGTCCCCGTATGGCATCAGGAGCGTCATCCATCTCCGCGGGCAGTCGTAAATCTCACAGCTGATTGGTGGACGCTCAGCACCCTCCCGCCCCTCCCCCCTTCACCTCCCACCACCCCCCACCGTTGCCATAGTAACTGGCCTTGGAGTACCGAGCAATAGCTTCGTCGGAGTCTGCTGTAAGGAAGTGCTTTATGGTGCTACGTGCGTTTTTTTCCCTTGTATACTTTTTATTACCCAACCTGAACTTTGTTGTAAAGTTATACACAAGGCGGGGGAGGAAGACGGCAGAAGGGGAGACGAGAAGCGAAAAAATGTTGTCTATACATTTTTTTTTAATGTTTGACAATTTTCCTAATTGTGCCACTTGTTTTCGTCGCAAGCCTGACAGGCAATTAACTTAATGGAACTATTATGTTCACTTTCTCATAGGTAGTAATTAGAGCATTAGTGACACTAACACTGGGCAATGACTTGTTGTTGATGAAGTTTCTAAAGTTATTAATACAATAAACTAGACGGAAAAGACGTATTACCACCCTTTCAACTATAAATTTTTAATTAATATTTCAACGATTATACATATATTTTAGAAGGTAATCTATAAAATTTCCACAAAAGGTAAATAGCTAATGTTACTGATACCGTTTGTTTTTAATCATTATGCACTTTATGCACAAATAAAAAAATCGTTATTTAACATACCTGAGATTTACTGTTATTAAATAATTATAAGTAAAGACTAAATCGTCATTTAATAGAACCATGTGTTTACGTATGTATAAGTGCAATAATAATGGGAGTCTGACATAGTGCTTGTAGAGTAACGCTAACACATTTAAATGATACTTAAATTAACAAAGATTGCCTGTACCAATAGTAGCATTCAAAGACTGTATGTAGTGAGAAGTACAGACGTAAAGTGTTCATTAGTAAAGAGAAGAGATAGTCCGTCATGAGGAACACAAGCGAGGGGTCATGGTCGACCTGGGAAACGCGGATGAAGGTAGACACGAGGAAGCGTCTTGTACTTGTTTATTGTGGGGCCAACGGGTAATTTAAGCAATTTCAGTGGACATGTATCACAATTTACATGCAGGCACCCAGTGTTCAACAGAGCAGTAGTTCATATTTAGGCTATTCCTGCCTGAATATTCATAAGTTGTAATATCCCTTATTAGATAAAAAATAAAGCGGAAGAAATGACTCTTTGAGTAGGTTTGGGAAGCCGACAACGAGCTCAAAGGCACGAGATCTAGGCAGTAATTGAACTGTGGAGGATGGTTGTTTTGTGGTCGGAGGTTCAACGAGCCAAAGTGAAGTATCATTAGAGACTGTTTAAAGACCTGACTTCGCCTTGCACGAAAGCACTTGACAGGCCTTTAATGTGTTGCTAAAAGGAACATTCACTTTGCGCTCAAGAGCATCTTTGTTTATGTGGCTACTGACGATGTCAGTGTGTGTGTGTGTGTGTGTGTTATTATAATACCTGAGTAATTTATTTATACGTACACATATTTATGATGTGAGTGAACAATTTCAAATATATCGCTGGAAGTCATTGAAATTTAGTTATAGATTTCAGTGGATACGTGATACAATAAAATAAAGATAATGTATTTTCAAGCAGAATACATCAAAGATATATGGTGATACGTTATTATATGATGTATGGTGACCTCCGCAACCTACTTGGACGGTTGTATATATCAGATTCTTTCTTCTCGGACCAATCACACACACCGTATTTCAGGGGACAACTATATATCACTGAGGGAAATTTATAATACCCCAGCCAGTGTATATTTTTTTTTTGTATTGAGTGAATGTATAAGGGAGACAGAGATATATTAGTATAGAAATTATATAGACTGATAAAAAATTCGGAGACATGTACTGATTTGTTTTTAGTTTTGCTGAAAAAATAATATTAAATAATAGCTTAAACAAAATAGCATATCTACCTCTTTTGAACTATTATTTGTGGTATCTCTTAATGTGTAAGTTCCGAGTTAAATTATTATATTTCCATATTTGTACACTGAGCTTGAGTTTATTCGAGTGCGAATGTTTTTATCATTCTAATTATATTCTTGGCATAGCACTATAGGTTTTATTATATACCATTATAAACTCAGCGAAGGCATATTGACAATACTTATTTTATTTTTGACAATTATACTGAAAGAAGGAAAAAAGTTGATCTCCAAAAGACTAAAATAAATGCAAGATAGAATTTTTCGTTTGAATATATAAATTCCGAGTTTTAGTTTGAAGTCTATCTGTAATTATTACACTTCACAAACTCAACATCCGTAATAGAATTAAGGAAGTTACTTGCGATACTCAAATAATAATTCTAAAATATGAACACAAAATTTAGGTAGTGTTTAAAAGTTTATAATACATTTATTCTGAAAGTTATGTGAAAATCTGGAAGAGAATTCAAAGGAAGCCTAAGAAAATTTAATTATAGGATTAAGGAAGTTTTAAGAGTGTAACAAGAAGTTTACAAAAATTTTTCCACAAGTTTGATGGAATTAATAGAAGTTCGGGAATATTTAACACAAATGTCTGTGCACGCTCATGATACTCTGATGCATATTTTATAATAGCTTAAGAAATGGTGACTATGTTATTTACCCAAAGATGATGATGATGATGATGATGATGATGATGATGATGATGATGATGATGATGATGATAATAATAATAATAATAATAATAATAATAATAATAATAATAATAATAATAATAATAATAATAATAATAATAATAATAATAATAATAATAATAATAATAATAATAATAATAATAATAATAATAGCGACGAAAACTCGACAAAAGATTTAATTAATGAAAACCAAATAAAAAAAATCCATTGCTTGTAGAAGGTAACAATAGAAAATTAATTAAAAAGGGACATTATTAATTGAAACATACAGCTGTTTTAAAGAACTTCAGCACAACTCTAGCGTAAACTTCACCTGTATTTTTCTTCCAACTCCTGAAAGAGACGAAATGCCCACGGAAGGTTTCATATAAAATATCTCTTATAAGAAATGTCCCTTTGATCTTTGAGTATATACATGCGCATGATACCGACTACACGTGTACAGCACAAATATGTTCGGCCTCGAGTATGTTTTGTTTTTATCTTACTTGTAAATGTTTGCGGTTCCATATTAGGAAATGTGTCTCCGTGTGTGTGTGTGTGTCTGTATACAATTCTTTATCTTGAGAAAATTTTTAATTTATGTGGTGTGAATTATCTGTAATCTACATGCTTAGTATCTCTCTTTACCAAGAGTATGGCTATACAAGCAGAGACATTCAAAAGGATTGCAGTAATTTATTAAGATCTTAGTTTAAAGTTAATTATCCTAGTTAAATACCTTGGCACAATAGTTTATATCTTTATTTATCAAGTTGTTTTGAACGTCTGACCAATTAATCCTAGAGAAAATGGTCCAATAAGACTACCGATTTGTTTTTCCCCAGTCAGCGCTCGATACAAGTAAACATGGAGGCTAACAATGATTGGTCTACCAGTCAATACCATACCGGGCGCTGATTGGTGGAAGTCATTCCACCCACGCCTCCTAATGGATATCTTTTTTCTTTACCTCGGCTGTGAGTTGTCAGCCAATAGGCCTACGTGTTCTGGGGTTGTGTATATTCACTATTAGTTCTATTTTATCACCACTGTTTCTCCTAATATTTTAGCGCAATGACTTAATCATTGTTTGTTCTAATGATGGTAGAGACGAAAGATTTACTGAACGATTAATTTACTGAGCAGTAAGCTATGCAGAAAATGGTCTTACTGATTACAAAATGGTGAGGATCATTCATGTTTATTGTTTATAATTTGTATTATTTCACACGTCCGTCTAGTGTAAAAGACTTAAATATTAACGAGAAAATATATTTATAGTCTAGTATGGATAGAAACCTGTACAATATATAAATACAAATAAATTTATAGTAAATTAAATGATATTATAATTAAAACACTACACTTATCATATAGACGTTAAATATCACAGCAGCTACACACAAGTACATTTACCAACAACAGATCATGAAAGAGCGACTAAAACTGAATGTTATGTAAGCCCGACGATCAATTTGTTCACGGGTCCTATATTACATAGGCCTCCCCTAACTGGGTCGGGTTTTCTCTCGTTTTCTTTGATGACGTAGGCTTACTGGATCACAGGCCCGGGGAGGAACCAGCGTAGGCCTACCGGTGCGTCTGATTTTGTTTTAATTCGAATACACATTTTTCCGGTTATAATATTATGTAAGGTGTGAATGGTGTAGAAATATGAAAATGGTGTGTGTGTGTGTTTGTGTGTGTGTGTGTGTGTGTGTGTGTGTGTGTGTGTGTTAAAGAAAAAAGAGAAGAATTTAGGTTCAAAGACACAGAGGAAGACGGGGAGACTCACAAAACACCAGAACAAACTACGACACAAGGCACATCCCCGGTAAGTCTGCATGATCCATTTTTTTATCCGAGTGTCGTAATCATGATTCAAGTCCTCCAGATCCACTTGCCTTAAGGTTCATTAATTGTGTCTTATTCTCGCTGCTTATTATTCATTGCTTAATCATGACACACGAGAACTGTGCAAGTGGCAGATGGATCGCTGCAAGACGCCCTCCCTCCCTCACTGTTATTTCACCCGAAAACATATTATTTGGGTTTATTGTAGTCTGTTATTTATAATATTTATGGCATTGTTTATGGCCTGTTTGACACATTTTTTTTTATGTCTTCTTTACACGCTGGCTGACGTTCAGACAGGGAAAAAATAACAAATCTACAGTTTTTTGCGATGTTCCATTTATCTTAGTTCCGAAATGTGCCTTTCTTGGCCCAACGGCGGTGATGATAAGACATTGTGGGGGGAATTACCTTATCAAGAGACAGATCAACTTTTTGCCGGAAAATCCGAGACTACCGAGCATATAACTCATCCAGCCAATAATAAATTTGATGCATTAGTTATCCCGGCATTGTCGTTAGCCTTAAAATTATACACCTTGGAACCAAGGTTGCGTTGATGAATGCATAAACAGATCTTGCCCACGGCATCTCGCAGCTGGTCACTATCATACACACGTTGCGACGAAAGATTTGCTCTCAGTCTGCAAGCACCGTCGGTAGGGCAGCGTCACTAGTGTCGCCTTCACCGTTGCTAGGAGACGCCCTCCACACTACACGTAACCCCCATTCATTTTCATTCATTACGCGCCGTGGAGTCGTGCCACCATTTTTGAAAAGAGCTATAGACAAACTCCGACTTCAGCACACACCTTCGTTCTGCAGGTTTGTATGGCTGTGGCGCACCACCGTGTGTGTGAGAGAATGGATGATGTGTAGCCCGTGAACTGCTGTAAGTCGATTTTTTTCATATGTGTGTGTGTGTGTGTGTGCGTGTGTGCGTGTGTGTGCAGTTTGATAGCAAGAAAATAAGTTCATATTAAAAGTTAGGATGTCCATCTGATTTGTTTTCTACATTCATATCGTTACCAGCAATGTATGTGATTAATGATGGCTGTGTTGTACTGTATCATCGATTAGCGTTCAAACTCGTTCAAACTATATAACTTTAAATATGAAAATAATGAAATCAGAAGTAAACATATCGCTGCTAACATTAAACCTCTTGTACGGTATGATAACCAGGACTTACCCCTGGTTTATTTATTACAGTTATTTAGCTCTGTAGACCTCCACCACCACTCATTTCTACACTGAACACTACTACCTCTTACATCACACACCACAAGCCAGGTTTCTTCCCATCTGATGAAGACCTTCCACCTCCACCTGAGCATTAGTACACTCTACACTTGAGAACTTTGTCTACTTGGTCTTCAAAAAAATGCATATGACTTCTTATCAATATCTTGTTCATTTCACCCACATTAACTGCCCCCCGTGCGGTGCAAAAATCATCCCACAATCCCTATCATTATTCACTTTTTAGCCTCTTTGATGACGGGATTGTCTTTGTCAGTATGTTGGTCGTGAGTTATGTGACGTCACGGGTCCACTGAAAAACGCTGATTAGTGTGCGCAACTTCGGGCAAGAACGCTCGTAAACCTCTGCTGTCTACCTAGCCGGAGTTCTGCGGGTCCTGGGAGTGACATTGGCCAACTCACAACTATCTCTTGTACGGTCGTGATCCCTGTGATAAGAGAAGGCGCAGATCGCCCCTACAGGCGGAGGTTATTTGGCTCTATTCTCCACCCCACGGGGCTGCCAGTTGCGTTCCGATTAAGAACAGGTGTGCCATTAAAGTTCAGTCATCGGTTTTAAATGGTGACGATTAGGTATCGATTAGATGAACTTCTGCTTCAGTTGTTAACTAATGTGTTTGGTAATACACAGCCTGTTTCGGGACTGTCTTCCTGTTTCACATATTCGATAAAAGTTTTCTGTTTGTTTTGGGGCGTGTTTACACAGGGGTGACACCTCGGAAAATATGTTAGGATGGTGTTTACTTCTTGTTTCAGTATCCCCATTAAGTGCCGCGATGCTGTTCCAATACAAACGAGATTTATTCTGTAGCAATTTGCATATTTTTACTTATTTCCATTAATTAATCTCCATCAAGCACCAGAGCTAATCTACATATTTAAAATAACTGCTCTAATTTATGCCCTCTGAATGTATTTCACTGAAAATTTAATCTAACTTACAACAAAACTGACCCAGAGTGTGAAAATTCATCACCCGGTACTGATACGCTGTGTCTCGAAATTTTAGTAGAACAATAACATGTACTTAAGTCTGTACATATATCACTCAGCACAAACAAAACTTCCCTGAATATTACGAATTTCCGAAATCTGTGCACGTATTTCATCCACAAGATATAGTGATAACAGTCATAGAACAAACATAAGCGGTCAAGGTACAATATCGATGTTGGGGAATAGAATATCCACAAATGTCATATGTTATTCTTGGTGTACTGCATTTTATTCTCTCACAGTGTGATGTGAAAGTCATAAAACTTGCAAATAGTCGATGAACTACATTTCCAATAAAGGAAAACTTTACCTCGAGTATATTCTCCTAACTGGTAGTGTGTTTTGAAGATTAAAACAAAAGAACAGATTTTATTCCTTAAAACTATATTTCCTTTTATTGCTTCGAGATGACCAATTAAATTTTTCGGAAAATTTAGAAGTGACATTGAAAACTTTGATCCCGGAAGACTCTACTTGAAGGACGTTCATTACTCTTACAGCATGTGCACATAATTTAGGTCCCACAGAAATAAACAAAAGCTTTCTGTACAAAATGTCGATCCCTGGCGCGTGTGTGGCTGGGACCAAAGAAAATGGGAGGGAATGATGAGTGGGAGCGCGTGGGCGGTTGTCTTCACCTCGGCTCTCCAATATTTGTCTTCCTGTCTTGGTAGTGAAGAAAAATACTACCGGGCTGATATACGACCAAGGATTTCTAGAATATATATATCGGCGGTTGAGATAAATATATATCATTAGGTCCACTTGTCTCCGAGGGTTGAGGCGATACAAAGTGTGTTTTTGTAAAGCTTCCCCGGCCGAGACCCGAGATAGAGACGCCTAGGAAATATATCTGAAGCGTATTTCTGTGCTGTGTACTTGACCTACGATCCTGATGAGTTTTTCATTCAATTAATGCATTGTAGGTAGATATAACAGCATGAATAATGGATACCAAGCTAGACAATACTCCTAAAGAAGGAAGTGGTTGCTACATTGACTATAATTACAGTTTAATAGAGTTCTTATAATACTGTTAATTATGAATAGGTATCAGTACGGATTTTCGACCTAACAGTTCTTGTACTTCCTATGAATACTGTTTTGAAATTCATGAGATTATAGATGAATTATTATATATAAGTATATATGTTTAGTTGTATACTGTATATAAGATTTGTTCATTATTATCTCCGAGTTATTAAACAACATAGCTCATGAGGTAAGTTTACAGCACAGTAGTAGTTCGTCTGCTCTTGTTATTGTTATTCTGGTGGTGCGTCAGGATTTAGCTGCATGATGTCTTACATTAATCTACCAGTTGGGTTCATCGTACAGATTAATGTATCCTCTTAGTTCCGTTAACATAAGAACCTGTGTTAAATATTCAGTAATGAAGGAAATGGTTTCAAGCAATAGAGGTTGAAAGTTAATAGCTACCTGTATAGCGCGTTTGGAGGAGAGATAGAGTGAGGTGAGGGAGAGTTGCTCCACACCGCAGAGAGATTTCACTGTAGTGTTTTGCTAATTGCTAATATATATATATATATATATATATATATATATATATATATATATATATATATATATATATATATATATATATATATATATATATATATATATATATATATATATATATATATATATATACTGTATATGTTACACAAACTTATTTGTCAGTGGCCCAAGGTTAAAAATGCTTTGAAAGCATTCGAGGTAAATATAGGATAGATGATTAGTGGGTCTCATATTTTTTACCCGACTTGACATGACTAGTTACGTCTCCCTTTCTTTTAAGCTCCTCTTATGTTTGCGGTGGTGTTGGTGTGTGGATATCATGTTTTTGACCTGACCTCATGTTTTGTAAAGTGTACATAAGCCTCTCTCAGTCCTTGTAATTAAATTTCCTTTGAAGATGTCTTGAATAAAGACGACAGCTAAAACAAACAAACAAACAGATGCACACAATAAAACAATGATCACACCACACAACCACACCTATCCTCTACGCCCCTCTTCGATCACAAGCAACCCCGCTATTCTCGTTCCCACCCCCTCTCACCCACACCTCACACCAATACTCTAGTTCCCCTTCCTACCCTCCCCCTCCCCACGCCACACAATACCATCCACAACCACACAACCAGAACATCCCATAATGATAGGAAGCAATGCAAACATCAGGACATCCGGGGTGTGGGAGGAGGGACAGAAGCACCAACATCCGGACGAAAATAGCGAGAACGAACATCGGTCGGTAGGACGATATCGTGAGCGCCCCTCGTAGCTCACCCCGCACGCCAACTAAGCCAGGCAGGTAACCGTGGTTGCAATCAGGGTTTGTGTACCTCCAGTTGCTCGTAGGAGGGGCGATATGAACAGTTATTTGGATTTCGGTGACGGTGTGTGGATAGGGGGAAGTGAAGGGCTGTGGGGAGAGAGGGCGAGAAGGTGGAAAGTTGGATATGAGAGGATGATTGGGTTTTGTGGGGAATTGGCATGAATAGAGACGTGAGAAAAGAGGTGAATATTGTTACGTTTGGATGGAGGAAAAAACAGAGAGAGAAAGAAAGACAAACAAACACTAAGAGTCAGAGAAATAGACAGAAACAGACAAGGAAAACTAGACAGGAATAGACACTTAACAACGACACCGTTTCACAAACAGAAAAATATGAACAGATAGACATACACGTCCACAACAAGAGCAAGAGGATGCACCAGAGTAGCGACCTGCCATCCTTCCCATCATCAGAAAGCTTTCCCTCGTCAGCAGAGTCGCAACACGTTATTAGGGAAATGATAAGTTATCAGGACTGCCGGGACAGGAAGCTGGGATGGTTGATGCACGCTCACCAGCTTGTGATGCACCAATGTTTTCGTCTCGTAAATCCCATGTCAAGGAAGCAATTTGCCAGGAGGTCCCCAGGCCGCGCCGCTCCACGGGGTGCTGGTGGCGCTTGCTCACCCTGAGTTATCCCGCCCAGGCATGCTACGTGTGGCGGCTCTGGTGGTGTGTGTTATGGTGTTCGTACTGATGGTGTGTTATGGTGTTAGTACTGGTGGTGTGTTATGGTGGTAGTACTGGTGGTGTGTTATGGTGTTAGTACTGGTGGTGTGTTATGGTGTTAGTACTGGTGGTGTGTTATGCTGGTGGTACTGGTGTGTGGTGATAGTGGTGGTGTTTGATGGTGGTGTTGGTGACGGTGGTAGTGGAGGTAGCGACACACCTGCTCACCTGTTAATAATGTACAGTACTTCCACCACCTGTTACAACTATTACTCTCCCTAATACCAACCCTCTCTCTCACTGTCTATTTTCTATCCACCTCTTCCTCCTTTTCTCTCTTTTCCTTCCTTCTTCTTCTCCTCATTTTTACTTTTTCAAACATCAATCATTTTTTTTTCTTTTTACTAATTCAGTCTCTCTGCTTCCCGCCTTCATTATTCTTCCCACTCTTTTTTCCGTCTCATTTTATCACTTTTACACACACACACACACACACACACACACACACACGCACACGCACGCACGCACACACAACTATCTCTCCCTTCTGTACGTTACCACTTTTCCATTACCACACACACACCTGCCTTCCTCCTCTCCCGTTCACCCCTTCCTCTCTCCTCTCACTCTCACTCTTGCCTTACTCGCTCACATTCATACCTATTTTTCTTCCCTAATTTCCATACTTGTCTCAATCCTCTTCCCACTCACACCTGCCTCCTCTCTCTCTCTCTCTCTCTCTCTCCACCTGCTGTACCCTCCAAATCACACCTGTCCTCTCCACTCCCTCCTCAAAGCTATATTTTTCCTGTTTATTGTTTTGTTTGTTTGTTTCTTTTTTCATACCTTTACCCCTTCTATTTTTTTTCTATTAGTTTTTTATACAGTTTGTTATATCGATTGAATTGTACCTGATGCCTATTTGTCAGTTTCTCTCCTATCATTTTGTTTATCTTCGTCCATAAATTATTGTAGTGTTGCGTATTGTATTGTATAATAAATGCTTTCGTTATTATTTCTTTTGGTCATGACAAAAAAAAATCCCTCTCTAATTTGACATTTTTTTCCAATTAATTATTTCCTTCTTTCGTATAAATAACTGACTGATTCGTTCCCTTTTGTCTCTTCCTTTTTGACACTTGGAGACGCTGATGAAATTAGAGGGTCGGGTTGGCAGGACGCTCCAGACAGATTAATTAAAGTCTTTTTTTTCTTATTGGTCGATCTCACTGCCAATCCCTCCCTTCAATGCCCCCGTGACGATATAGCCTGATAGATGGCCGTCCGTTGCATTGTATCCGGGAGAGTTTTGAAGCCTTGAATTGTCTTCACTCAAGGATCTGGACGGTAGAGTGGGTAAGAGAGAAAGAGAGAGATGGGGGAGGAGGGATAGAGGGAGGGAAAGAGAGATAAGCCGGGAGGAGAAGAGAGTAGGTTAGTAAGTGAGTGAATGAGAGGGTGAGGGAGGAGTGTTGGTGAGTGAGTGAGTGAGTTAGTGAAAAATAGAGAGAGGGGGAGGGAAAGGAATAGAGTAGGTGAGTGAGTGAGGAGAAAGATAGAGAGAAGGAGGAGAGGGAGAGTGAGTGAGTGAATGAGAAAGACGTGGGGAGAGAAAGGAAAGTGACAGGGAGAAATAGAGAGGGAGGAGAGGGAGAGAGTAGGTGAGTAAGTGAGAGAGTATAATGACTTGCACTCTTCGCCCCTTATCTACAAATCGCCAATATGTCGAACGATCGCCAATATAGAGGGGAATCGCTAAAATAGAGAGCAATGACCAGTACGTCAAGCAATTGCCAGCATGTCGAAGAATTACCAATATTTCAAACTAACTCCAATGTGTCGACAAGTCACCAATATGTTGAACCAATGCCAAGATGTCAATCACTCGCTTAATACATCAAACATATACCGTGGCTTCGAAACCAGTTGTCAATACGTCATTCAGTCAAGGAATATAAGGAATATTAAGACAAAAATACTAAGCATCAATCATTCCTCTGTGTAACTGACAGTCGTGTTCTAAGGTCAAATAGGAACTAAGCTGTTCCGCCCGTCAACCATCAACACCTCAGGCCGACTGTATCTGTGACACACTTATTGTATTGATCTCTCGCGTAATCTCTATTTTAATAAAACTTCTATTTGTCAACTTAACATTTATTAACCCTTCATGTCATCTCGTGTCAATGATTTTCCAAAGAACCCGGAATGTGATATACTGTCCGTGACACAGCACCCGGAAAACACTTATGGTACAACGGTGCCACGCCTGTGTGACAGAAAGGGAGGGGGGGGGGCGCCTGTGTAAGAGGGGGAGGGAGGAGTGTGAGGTGGGGTGGGGTGGGGGTATGGGGGTTTTAACCTTCAATTGGCCTCGTTCATGCGTGGCGTATTGCAAGTTTCACTCACACCGTACAACTGTATTACGTTACAACGCTGTCGGGTTGACGTATCTGACCCGTTGTACATGAATAGGAAAGTTTCTAAAAACTATAAATAAATTATCATCATGGATATGTTGGCTATACATTATGCAGAACTAGAACGATATTATTTCGCTTATAATTTCTTGAAAGTTTGAGCAGCACAAGATTCCTTCATTTACTACAATCAAATACAAATAGAAGTTACAAACGACAATTAATTCTCGCCACATGTTTTCCTCAGTCGTCTTCACACGTCCAGGTTAACTCTACACCAACCTGTGACCACAAACACCGCAGGTAGCAAGAGAATATAACAAGAAATAACCACCCTGGCACACTTCAAATCACTATACTCGTATAAAAATTCACAAAAAAAGATGAAGCTTAAGACAAAAAACTAAGAACTCACAGGAGCCAGGGGCAGATGTTCCTCGCTATCCTCTCTCTCACACACTGGCGAGTTTCTTCATATTTTTTCTCTAACTCTTTTTTGCCCTATCAAAAGCAGATCGGGGTAGAAGGTGGTCCCATACCCTTTTACCTAAACCCTATACCCACTGCACAGCCTTGGGGATGCATATTCATGAATTGTTTCTCGTAATGGATCACTCAGGAACCTCATGTAAAGTCCATAGGAAAAGACCTGAGTCCAGTGTCCATTGCATTTCGAGAAACATTTGAAAAACTATTGAAAGAAAAGAAGATATGACCCGAAACGAAGTTATGGGATCAAATACAACCCATACTGACCAACTGACCCTAAAAGAGTTTATACCCTGAACGAAACCAACTCCACAGGCTATTCCCAAAACTGTCCATTCGTCCCGCCGTATTCCCATGGGTCATATCACATGAAATGGACTTGTAATAGTCGGAGACATCTGGGAAAAAAAAGAAGGAAGAGAGCTCAGTGAGAGAGACACACACATAGACCGCAGACTTAGTACCCTTTTCGAGTGGTTTTTGAGCGGAGTGTCCCATGAGTTTATAGCACTCATAAAGTGCGTTGGTTGCGCCAGGGTCGCCCCCATAAACCATTGGGCGTACCTGCCTGAGCTGAGCTGTCCTAGTCCTCCTGGGCGCCGCCTCCCACAACACAGCCTGCTCTAGTTTTGTCTCGCTGTGTTTTATTATTATTATTATTATTAGTATTAGTATTGTTATTGTTATTATTATCAATCACTGAACTCTTTACTTACAAACCATTGGAGTTAATTTATTAGAAGACTGAAGAGAGAGATTAGTAATTTTGTTATCATTATTATTATTCCTCGCCCGGGTAGTGAGAGTTATGTTGTGTTTAACTGGTTAGTTTTATGAGTTATATTTATTATAGGTAGTGATGTGAATATTCCCACTTGTTTGATGATGTAGTGAATGTGGTGTTATTTTTTTACTGCACTTTGTATACATTCTAACCCTTTCTTGTCAGCTTGATACATACATACATACATACATACATACATACATACATACATACTGTACATTATGCATGTACCCGTACAGATATACGTAAGAGTATACAGGTGAATCATTTATTGGGTTCCATGTCAAACTCCTGTAAATAAGAATAATATTTTTTTTCCTTCAAATCATACATCACATCTTACTACACTCACACCCAACGGGACAGATCTAAAATTCTATTTGTATCTGATAACAATCACATCTTGAATATTTTAAGTGATTTATGTTCACAATCCGGTGCCATTTTGCAAATCGTTCGGGTAACATGATTTGTGAGGCATAAATATATATTCCACGTAAGTAAAAACGTAGAGAAATCGACCAGACCAGAGCACAGGCAGCTACTGAGTTGTATTTCTCTGCCAAACACTACAACAAGTGACGTCAGAAACAAAGAAAATTGCTTTGTTGAAGGTGGGGTAAAGCTTGGACGGAGGAGTAAGGGCGGGTTTGAGGAAGGAGGTGAGAGGTTGGGGGTGAGAGGTGGGGGAGGGAGGAGGTGAGAGGTGAGAGAGAGAGGGGTGGGGAGGGAGGAGGTGAGAGGTGGGGGAGAGAGAGGGGTGGGGGAGGGAGGAGGTGAGAGGTGAGGGAAGAGAGAGAGATGGGGGTGGGGCAGGAAGGAGGGGGAGGGAGAGTTAGACCTGTCGATGTATACCTTCGTGTTGGAGTGTGAGTGAGACCTGACAATTTTAACTTACATTCCATTAGCGGTCGATTTCAGAGGTGTTTGAGAAGGTACTGAAAAAAGATACAAAAATTAGAGAGAGAGAGAGAGAGAGAGAGAGAGAGAGAGAGAGAGAGAGAGAGAGAGAGAGAGAGAGACTGGACTGACTGACTGACTGACTGACTGGACATTCTTTGCTAACAGGTGAATAAGAAAGCATACCTCCATAATTAACTTAACCTGTTACATGTCCAGCATATAAGGCAATATATATCAGAAAATCTATTACATTAACTAAACTCGATCTACTGTATATAATTATGCGCTGTTATTCCTTCCTCAAAAAAAAGGGGGAACGAAAAAAAAGAAGAAATAAATGTCATATTAAAGGATATTGTTAGGATAAGAATGCGATCAATTATTGGATATTTCTTTCTTTCTTTCTTTCTTTCTTTCTATTTTATTGGATGTATAAGTAAATTAAATTGGCGTGTTCATTGTTGTTGATGGGGGTGGTGAAGGTAGGAGGAGGGGAGAGATGGATGGAGGAATGGAAGGTGGTGTTGAGGGAAAAGGAGGGAGGGAGGGGTTAATAGAGGGAGGGGGGAGGGAGGGGTTAAGAGAGGGGGGATAAAGGTTTGATGGGAGTTTGGGATGAAGTTAGAGGGCGAGAGAGAAGGAGGGAAGGAAGGATATATAGAAAGACGAAAGAAGATCAGTAGAGAAGAATAGAGGATGAAATGGGAGGGGGAGAGAAGGCAAGAAGAAATAGGCAGGTTGAAAATTAAGAGAAGAGTGTTAGAAGAAGGAAACACAGGGGAGAGAAGGAGAAAAATACGATAGTGGACTTAGAGGTGCAAGAGAGAGAGAGAGATAAAGGGGTGAAAGTGAAAAGAGGAAGGGTGAAATGAAAGGGGAAGAAGGAAGGAAGGAAGGAAGGAAGAGAGGAAGTATGGAAGAAAGGAAAGGAGGGTGGAAGGAAGGAAGGAGGGAAGGGTGAGGGAGGGCCGTAAAGAGTTGTAAACACCTCCGTGGCCTGAGAGAGAGCATCACGTTACTCTCAGATGGTCATTATATTTTACACTGATGCCTTTATTGTCTCTCTTCCCTCCTACCATTCCTTACTGACGATAATAGAAGAGTGACTAAGTATAACAGGTGATAATTCGTATTAAAATTAGACATCAGTTTTTAGTGTTTTAGAAGAAAATAAAATGTGTGTAATTTTTGCATTATATCCGATTTATTTTTATTATAATTTCAGTTTATTATTTGTTATATTGAGGTAATTATTATTTTCACAGCGACAAAAAGTAAATAAAGACGCAAAGAAATGTATGATCAAAAATATATAATAAATTCTTAAGTGAATAAAATAATTAAATGAATATGTGATTAATATGGACCAGTTTTTATATCAAATGGACGAGGGCGGCTCACATCAACAGCTGCAACAGACACTAGTAAATGCTTAACGAAGACTTAGTGAGGATTTCTTGAACACTTACTGAACAGAATTCGAGATATTCCGAAAATCTCTGAACATGTGAGAGATTTAGAAAAACTAGGAAGGCTGAGATAACACAAGAATGTATAAATACGTATATCTATGAAAGTTTAATTAAACTCTAAAGCATGATAATAATTAGAGTACAGGTAACGACACTTGACAGGTATCTAAGTTAACTGTGTTGAATACCCAGAAATATATATATATCATGCGACGTTTATTTTCACGTCTTATTCCCACGCAGAGTCAAGACAGTGGTATAGTGGGGGCTCCTTGGTGATGTGCCGTAAGAGCGTTCGGCCTGGCATAATTGTATTCTAATTCGAACATGTGTACCTAAATTTCCCAGAGCAGGGGCCCAGACACAGCTGTTCCTAGGCGAGGTAAGACACGCCGTTATATTGCAAGGGAGGGAGGGAAGGAGGAGGAACATGTGAGGAGTGGCGGAGGGAGAGAGAGGAAAGAGGAGGATGAAAATGAAGGATGGGGGAGGTAGGGAAGGAGGAGAAGTGGGAGGACTGACGTTGGGAGAGAAAGAGAAAGGGAGGAGAAGATAAAAAGAGAGAGAGGAAGGGAGAGGCAGGGAAGAGAAATGGTAGAACTGACGTAGGGAGAAAGAGGAGAGATGAAAGTGAAAAAAAGGGAGGGGAAGAGAGGGGGAGGGAGGGAGGAGAAATGGTAGGACTGACGTAGGGAGAGAGAGAGAGATGGGTGAAAAAAAAAGAGTTGGAGGGAGGATTAATGAAGAAATATTAAGCCAGAAGCCACATTAATCGCTCCATGATCTTTGTTGGATGTCCACCTTGATGGATGGGGGAACGGTGGCGGGCGAGTGTTTACTAGAAATACACTCAAGGTTACCCCCCCCCACCACCACCACCACCAGTAGTAGCACCAACACTAACATCATTATCACCAACAACACCAACACCTTCAACATTACACCACCATCAACGTCAACATCATCAACACTACACCACCACCACCACCAACAAAAACATTACCTCCACTTATAGCACCAACAATAATAACACCATCAACACCAACACAAGCACCATCACCATCACCATCAGTAACAGCATATGTAACACTCTTAGGCACATCACCATTAGTAACAGCAGCAAACTCACTCAGTGCAACAGAATAACTATAACAGGAGTGACAGCATTTCCCTAAATAGACAGCTGTTACAGAGACAGTCATAAATCACAAACTAAATTAGCACAAGCAACAGACAAAACAGTAGGAACAGCACCAAACCAGCACTAATAATGAACATAACAGCATGGACAGCACCAAATCAGCACAAAACAACAGACAGAACAGCATGAAAACACCAAATCAACACGTACAGCAGAGGATCCAATAGGAACAGCAAGGAGAGCAGCAGTAACAGCAGTAGGGGCAGAGGAGACAGTAGCCGCATGTTTGTCAGATATTTACGATCCTCTTATATGTAGAACAGACTGCCTCCGTCACCTCCTCCTGTATGGCAGCTGTTTAGGTTTTACACCCACCTTCCTCTTCTTCCTTCCTCGCCAGACCTGACCACACCTTACATTCACTACTACCCCTTAGGCCCTCTGACTTCCTCCCTCCTTCTCTCCGTCTTCCTTTTTTATCTTCTTCACCTTCTTTCCCTCCCTCCCTCCCTCCCTCCCTCTTTCGTTACCTCCTTTCCTTCTTCCTTTCCTCTTCCCTCACTCACTCCCTCCCTCCCTCCCTCCTGACCCATCTGTCTCCATGGTACTCTCTCTCTCTCTCTCTCTCTCTCTCTCTCTCTCTCTCTCTCTCTCTCTCTCTCTCTCTCTCTCTCTCTCTCTCTCTCTCGTCCGTGCCTGGCGCTCGCCAAGACACTGTCATGAGTTATCATGGCCAACACACGACACCTGTTTTCACCGCTCTAGCACAGCTGTTGTTGTTTGTCCACGGAGGCTGCGTCTTCTTTCTGCCTTTGTCGCCACTAGTATCCAAGTCTCCTTCATTTGTAGGTCACTGAAAGTAAACGTACAGCAACTACTACTACTACAACTACTACTACTACTACTACTACTACTACTACTACTACTACTACTACTACTACTACTACTACTACTACTACTACTACTACTACTACTACTACTACTACTACTACTACTACTACTATTAATACTATCAATATCAATGTCAGTAAGAAGGACCATCATTAAGTATCATGACATTCACCGTGACGTAATAGATGCAATTAACTTACAGGCAATTAACAGCCTCTTCACACACACACACACCTGGGCCACGGTAAATTAAACCCCCAAAATACACAAATAATAATAATATATGTTTCTGAACTTGGTTAAAGATTAAATGTTATAATTTATCATCAGAATCTAACCTTTAAAATATTTATATAAACATCTTCCCATCTTCCCGAAATCATCTGACTCTAGAAGTGATCTCATGTGTATTTGAATATCTCTGAATATATCAATAAAACCGTACACCTGTTGCCTACTAATCACCTTCATTAAACACAACCACCCATAATTATGACTCGCATATAAAAATAATAATATATTTATATCTCTTTAAATGTGTGGCGATGAAAATTGTGGCGTTTGGTGATAATTTCAGTGTCGGACTCCAACTATTGTCATTTTGTGTGTATAAATATATTACATGTTGATAATTTGTACTACGCTCAGCTGCCCCCTTTAGTTATGAAGTTTGCGCTTTTTTATACACATATATAATCTTGGGGTTTGTAAATGAACTGGTGTTTAAGTTATAACAGTTATTGTAAATTGGTGTTATTTTTATTAAAGTTATAATAATGTGATATATTTTATGTTAGTGATGTGTTATGTTATGTTACGCGTGTTATATTCATCCTCACTGAAGAACGGATATCTATCTTGTAATTGTCGTTGGTGTTGGTTGTTGTTCTTCTTCGTTTTTGTTATTATTTTGTTTGTTGTGTGTTATAGTTCCATTTATTTTCCATTTATTTTATTTATTATTCCCATCTTTATTACTCCAATCCTCCGTTCGCGCGCACACACACACACACACACACACACACACACACACACTGTGGTAATGTTGACAAATGCGACTAGTCCTTCGGGAACTTGCAGCCAGATCTGTCTTAAGGAAATGGCATATATATCCATCTTGCTCGCAATTCCCCCGCTCTTTTGCGATATTTTTCCCAATTTTTCTACTCTCTCTCTCTCTCTCTCTCTCTCTCTCTCTCTCCAGTCTCCCGTTCTTTAGCAGTCAAAGAGAAGATATAAAGAACTTAGAATTTACTATTGAAAACAGAGGCTATTTAGATACATGTAGAGGAACCATCTCTATATACCATCTAGTGCACATTCTTGGCACCAGTATATACTAAATTCGCTTGAAAATGAATGACGTAGTTTGTGGCTTTATTTAAATTATATACGACAAAAACAACTACAATTAATCTGTTGATATACTGTAGTCTTAATAAATCTCTTAATTGGTGGGTTAAGTTTTCCAATTATTTATGTATATATATATATTTAATCTTTTATATTTGGTTATTTTACGTTGAATTCTTACTGCATAATAAGACGTAATTTCAACAGCAGTCTTTACCACGATCATAGGGGAGCCATGAAGTCCTGTCTAATGAAGGGATGATGATGTAATTAACTATTAATTTGCATGAGATTATCACTTCAAATTATGTAGGAAATGTCTTCGTGTTTAATTATGTTTGTACGAGAGTCGAGTTCTTAATGCAATAAGATTAATTAAGGTCATTAAACTCAAGGTCAACCAACAAGTATCGTTTATAAATATGCATATCAGGGCAGTAGTGTCCAAGGGTTGAGAGAAACTGGTAAACTGACATTAACTACTTTTATGTGGAATTAAAGCAAATGCCATCAGAAGTAGAAGGATTTGATTTAAATAAGTTAATAAATCATTTAACTAGATTCAACCATAATAAGTACACTAGAATCTGATACCACTTAACCAGAACTATCGAGTGATCAGAATTAACCTTAATCTACATGGGTTTAACGAGTATGATTAAAAATCAGGCTGAGTTAACCAATTACCCCAAATCAATCACTATCGACCAATCAGAAGCTGTGAGCTTTGGTCAGAATCAACCAGTGTCAGATAGATTAGAAAAGAATCATATATGTTACCAAGATCAACCAGAATCGACCAGTGTTAAAAGATCAATAAAATTCCCACAACTTCATTGGCAATCACATAAAATTATCCATAAAGATCGGTTGAATACCTTCACCGAAATTCCCCTCCCCCCTCCATTACCTCCACTAACCACTGCCTCAACTCTTACCTTCAACATTTACTAGAAACTTACATTAAATTTGTAAAAGATCGGTCAGGAGTTAGGGTTCATACTTGGTGATTTATTAAGGGACTTCTCAATGTAATACCCCGCCTGGTACCATAATTCTGGGGAGAGTACACATTCCCTGACGCCTTTGTTACAGCTCTCACGTCGTCCCAAAAGAACAACGAGTAACCTCTTTACCTGTAATTTAAAGTCCACGGGAGGGAGGGAGGGAGGGAGGGAGGGGGAAATGTAGTCACTATTACTGCTCCTAGTCAGGTGTGAATAATTAGCAGCCAACATGCACCTCCTGAGGCTCACCTGCGTGGAAAAAAAAACAACACATTCATCTACATTCATTTCCAAACCTACTTTTCATCCTTTTTACTTTCCCCTTGACGATAGTAGGAGCTTGGTGCAATGTAGCTTGATTTACGAGCCTGTGTCATGTCCACTGCGCCTGTGACTAATGCCAGAACTGCGCCTGGAAAACCTCCGATGTACTTGAAAATGTCCTGACGTAGAGCCCAGTAGTGCCCATATAGTGTTCCAGCAGCCGGCCAGGAGAGAGAGCCATCCACTCGTGTTTACATTGTCCTCATATTTACGGCTGCTATCGCTGAATCAATACAGGCATATTTTTTATTAATTACTTTGGCGCTTGGTGATGTATGGCCATTGGAGAACAGCGTAATGTCACTGACAGTTTTATGAACTAGAGGACGCAATTTCAATAATCAGATAACTAATTGATCCTTTTGTGCTGTTGAGTTTCTATTCCCCCCTTTTTTATTCTTCTTCCTCTTTAAGGGGTGGAGGTTGTGAAGGGGGTTAGTGTGCGGTTGGCGAACTACGGAAACTCGTGCATTATCGTTTGATTTATTGGGTTAATCGCAGTTATCACATTGTTAGTAATCCCAGCAAGCACATACAAAATAGGAAGTTAATAATTATTGTGCACTGGAGGGTAAGAGGTAAGGCGTAACTATCAGGTTATTTCCCACTGAACGAACGTAAACATCTGCTGAAGAAAATAATCATATTGGTCGCTAAGAGGAAGTAACCCACCTACAGAAGCACCTGCTAACAAGGGTAAACACTTGTTAGAAGGAAACTTCTACTGACGAAGATACAGACACTTATTCACGATAGGAGACACCCTCTGAAAATTGAAGAAACTTACTGAAGGAGGAGTAAGACGCCAACGAAACACAGGGAAACACCTGCTGAAGAAGGAAATCATCTTGAGATCTTAACCATCTGTTTCAGATGTTTTAAATGGTAGGGTTATTACCACAAGGCCAGGTACACGCTGACAAGGCTAGATGCCTCAAGTCAGAGGTACTCAGTTATTGATGAAGGCGACGAGTAATTGTCAACACATAAGCACCTTTGTTGTTATGGGGTGACAAATGATAGTGAAGACAAGCAACACGTGATAATTAAGATAGACAAGTGAATTTGAAGGAAGAGTAAAAAATGACCTGCTGACAATATAAACCCTTTCTAATGAAGAAATATACCTGATAACGGAGGAGGACAAAGAAAAACAACTGCTGACGACGGTAGAAAACGACTGCTGACGAAGAGGAGCCACGAAATCCCATTCAAGGCGATGACAAGCACAGGTCGTAAAAGCTGTTATGGCTAGAATGGTTCCAGGTGGGGTAGGAGGGAGGGGTTAGGAGTAAATGTTGGTGAGAAGATAGCACTTTGTTACTGTTGTGGTCAGAATGTTTTATGAGTGGCGAGAACCGCTGAATATTTGATGGCGTGAGCTCGAGAGCTTTTTGGGGGGCGGTGAAAAGCCAAGCAGGTTCCTCACCCTTCACTCTTTTCTCTCCTTTCTTTCTCGCACCCCTCTCCTTCTCATCTAATTTTTCGCCTCTCCCTACTTTCGTACATCTACCACTTCCTTTTTACTCATGTCCTTCATTTTATTGCCAGATTCATTATCTCTCTCTCTCTCTCTCTCTCTCTCTCTCTCTCTCTCTCTCTCTCTCTCTCTCTCTCTCTCTCTCTCTCTCTCTCTCTCTTTTCCATACACATATGTACTCTAATATCCTGCCTCTCCTCTTTTTTGTCTTTCGTTTTCCTTCCTCTACTTCCTCCTATCTTTCATTGTCACTAGTTCCTTCCCTTCACTTGTCTTTTTCCCTTTCCTCCTTCCACTGCCCTGCCACTCCCCCTTCTTGCATTGTCTCTTTACCCATCCTCTTCCCCATCCTACGTTTTTTCCTTCTTCTCGCCTTCCTCATCCTTCGTTTTCCCCTTCTTATATCCACCTCATCCACATCCTTTTCTCCTCCCATATTTCTCTCCTTCACCCACTTTGTCCTTTATTCCCCATCTTTTTCCATTTGCCTAAACCCCCCCCCTCTCTAGACAGTCAAATGAATGTTCCTACCAAGAGTTGTATATCATTGTCCTCCTGATATTCTAAGATAAGGTTCTGCAAGACGGCTGAAAATGTAGATTACAACTCTTTCATTTAAACTGTCGAAAGGTAAAATTTCAAGCAACAAAATCCACAATTCCGAAGCTATAAACCTCCAGCTTAGTCCCTGTGATGTGCCCTTCGTTTGTGTATAATAGGGAAGGATGACCCGAGTCTTGGTGGTAGTGATGAGTGAGAGGGGACAGGGGCTATCTTTGAGTATCTATGGGCTGATGTCGTGGTGATGATGATGTTGATGTAGTGGTGGTGTTAGGGTGGTGGTGGTGGTGGTGGTGGTTTCTTGCAATCATTCGTCTTTTCCGGGATTTATATGGAACACTTTAATCTCTCAATTTATTTCAAAAAGGTAGTGTGTGTGTGTGTGTGTGTGTGTGTGTGTGTGTCTGTGTGTGTGTGTGTGTGTGTGTGTTATCTATCCTATGTGTACACATACGTTTTCCTTCGAGATACAGATAAAGTAAAAAAACAAAAAAAAGTCATACCCTTCACTGTTAGTCACACGAGAATGACTCCGAGATCTCACGAGACTTTACAAGTGAAGATAAAACATATCATCCACAAACTCTTATTCCTTGTTCTCACCTTTTACTTCCCTCCTGCACCGTCTTCCCCCCCTCAGAGAGACAGAAGAGAACTTCAGTTCACTTTATCACATGCGCATGAGTCTCTCCTTTTGTAGAGTAGAGGTTGTGGCGGCCACAGTGATGCATATGAAGAGAGATTTGTCACGCAAGCCAGATTAACCTGTGTTACAAGCTGCAGTCACGAAGTCTTGCTCGGCCACTGTAAAGACCCCTTCTGTGTTACCCAGGGCGGAAGTTCTCTTGCAAACTGCATGCAAGATGATTTAAAAAAATATATAACTTCTTTCTTGGAGATGAAGAACTTTTTGGGGGAATTAGTGGATATGTTAATGCCTGCAATTGCATGATGGTTGCAAAAAAAATCCTCCTTCTTCCTGGAGTGTAGGGAACTCCGTCAAAGGAATGACTGCATTAAACTGTATTTCCTCCCAAGGGAGCTGAGTCTACGAAGTTGCTGAACGTGTAAAATCCTTCGGTTGTTCCTGACTTCTGGAAACAGCTTTTCCTCTATGAGTTAGCTGAACTAAGTCATAGACTCTTGCAGCTGCAAGAATGTTGCAGACAGGTGCTGCTTTTCTCTGGGGGTGTTGAAGATAGGTGGACATGTTAATTCATGCATCAGCACGATCGTTGCCAATAGCTCCTCCTTATCCTCCCTCACTAGGCTGCTAAGCCTTGGAGAATTGGTGGACAAGTAAGTAGATGCGGTATCGGACTTGCCGCAAATGGTTGGTAGTAAGAACGACCTCGCTACCGGGTATCAGTAAAATTTGTGCGGTAAATATCCTTCCCGGAGGATAGATAGAGACAGACGCAATCCAACTTTTATTCCCGACCTGCCGCTAAAGAAATGGGAAAATGTGTTGCTCAATTTTCAGTGGAGCGCCTGGCAGAGATAATTTCCTGGGCAATAAATCTCCCAGGATCTCAATCAGTGTGGAGGCAGCAATCACGCTCACGGTAAAAAAAAAAAAAAGTTTTGCTGGTTGTTACTCTGATTAAAGGAGATAATCTGGACCTTCTCGCTCGCCCACTTTTCCTCTTCCATGTGCGTTTCCCACCTCACGTGTTGCATGTTTAATCCTCGCCTCAGGTTTATGATTGGTTGAGGTATTGTGTTGAAAATTGTTCACTTAAGGAGCCTATTTTGAAGGATACCCGTCATCATGGGGTCCTCAGTCTCGTATTATCTTTGTTTTCTCTCATTCATTACTCCTTCCCTATTAAATGTCTGCATATGTGTGGTATACCTTTGTGCAAGTACTCACACACACACACACACACACACACACACACACACACACACACACCACACACATACCCAAACACACATAGACGTGTGTGTGTGTGTGTGTGTCAATCATTTTCATCCTATTTTCTACAATTTTCATTATTTTTCTCTCTTTATCCCTTCCACTACCTTCCTCAGCTATTTCACTTCTCCTAAGTATTTTTTGCCTCTCCTTTTCCTCACCTTCTGTTGCTATGTCTGGTTGTCTCTTCTTCTGTTCCCACTCCTGATTTTTTCTTTTTCCTTATCCAACATCATCATGCAGTCGACGATTCTCTTATTCTCATCTATTTGTATTCTGGACTCTTACTCTCTGTCTTCCTCGTTTCATTTCTACTTATCAACACTTCCTTATTTAAGTTTCTTCACATTCTCCTTGTTAAATTCTGTAGTAATAGTTGTGTTGTTATACCCATTTATATATTTTAACACTATATTTTCATGTCATCTAATGTTTATCCCTAGTCTTTTTTATTTCTTTTTTCCGTCGCTTTTTTACTTTTATTTGTTCATATCATTCAAGACCTTTGGCACAAAAATTCTTACCGGAAGAAGTATTATCTTATTCGACGTCATCGTAAATTATTCTAATAATAGGGAATACATATTAATGAATAAAGGTTGGAAATAGAGAAAATTAACTATTTCTATGATAAAAAAATATACCGGAAACGTATCATAAAAAAGCAATTAATCAAAATTTCAGAATGACAAATGGAAAATAAAAAATACAGAATAAAAATGTACTGAGGAATAAAAAAGAAAGAAAACACTTCAAATAAAATGACAATACAAAATGAACAACACTAAAAAGCATAACAATATTAAAAGAGACAATTCCTAAAATCCCGATATATAAAAAAAACAGTCATATCAAAACAGAACACGAAATCTTGCAAGAAATATTTATAAAAACGACTAAAGTTTCAAGTCATCTTTAAGTTAGAAAGAATGACAATGATTCGAACACACACACACACACACACACACACACACACTTGGTCGACTGACTAAATCCTGGCAAGCTACATCATCACTACACCCTCAGAATGGAGCCTAAGTATACAGTTTGAGGAGATGATCTTACCTGTCGTTTTCCTGTAATGCATGTATATCGCCTAGTCTCACCTGGCAATTTCTAGGAGTGGACCCAACACACGGTTACAGATACAGGAATGATATTATTTTTAAGTAGAGAATTTATTGTCATATCATCACCAGCATAATAATTAGGGTCTATACAGATGGTATTAGGGGTTATTACATTTGCTATCGTATCGTATGTTGTTCTTTTTATACTTTCATTTTTTTTTTCGTATTTTAGGAATTTTTAACATCCGGGTATTATTCACTTTAGGCTAAGGTAAAATTATGTGTTTTTTCTTGTTCTTTTGATATTTCTATTTTGTTTTTGTTTTTTCTTGCCAATTGATCCTGTGATGTGTAGTTATTTTTTATTCTTTGTTATTGTTTGAGTCATCACTTCTATATTATGTAATTTTATTGTCATATTTCTTTTGAGTTGATATATTCATCATAATTGATACACACATACACACATTTATATATACTGTGTGTGTGTGTGTGTGTGTGTTCATCATGTACTGTTATCGTTTTCCAGGTATTGTTCAATATCTAAACAATATACATTTATTTCATTAGATAACTTAAGATAAAATGAATAATAATAATTCATTGTTTAGAAATTTAGGTAAACAAGCAATACAATTAAGTACTTTGATAATTCACTTCACTTATGGGAAATTTTTCTTCATTCATCCCAAAAGATAAAACAGTATTATATTATCAAATACTAAATCCCCTTAAAATATTATATTCAGATTAGCAGACAATGATTTAGTACATTGATATAGATTTAAGCCTTAAATACTTGTCTTCAGTGATCACAAAGTTCACATGAAGTCCCATCAGGATTAAACTTAATGCGTGTTGCTGTTGAGGTTTGCTGTTTAGTTGTTATTATCAGGTAAAGATTAAAGAAAACTTCATTTCAGTTATTAGTTTTTTGTTTCTTGTGAAGGTTTATACACATATGAGATATTTGAGAGCTGTACTTAATATTAAAATTTATATTAACAATAGAGTTTCCATACACTAACAAGCTAAGTTTAATGTACAGCATATGTGGCCCTTACCAGCTTAACATATCTGGTGCTGTTCAGAACACAGCTAACATGTCGTAAATATGTTTTAATAAGCATATTTATGGATGTTATTCAGCTAATACTAATCTAAGCCAATCAAGTATACAATTAAAATAACATAACCAAATCTAAACTGAAACATAAATGCGTGTTATAAGGAATTACTAATTATGTTATCAGTATCAATATTATTAAAACAAAAACGTGATGGTATGAAATTTATAACCTGAAGATTCCGGGTCAAAATAATCAAACATAAATGACAGAGAGACAGAGAAGCCTAAATGCCTCTTCCAAAAGTGCTTAGCTTAAGAGGTTCTTGTTATTGATTTTAAGCTGGTAGGACGCGCAGGCTGTGTGATCCCTTGCCTTGTTTTGAATAATACCTCACGCAATGTATGTTTTTAGTCTTGTTTTATTGCTTTATCTATAATAGCATAAACAAAACTCCATCTCAGATCTCAAGCCAAGGTGTGATAAACCATAGTTCCTCCACTAACCTGGTTACAACAGAAATAATATCTCATCAAGGCGTGACACACACACACACACACAGAGAGAGCCTTCCTGAGGAGTGAGGGAGACCTGAAATACGCAGACAGGGGTAAAACTTCACCTCTTCTCGGTCCAATTTATGAATGAAATATGAGAATTATGGCTACTAACGATTAATATAGTGTCACTGCTACCTTTTACTAGCTTACTAGCGCCTAAGATGCAGTTTTCCTACCTGCCGCTAGTCCTAGCTAGACTGAAATAGATGCAAGAGCGGGAGAATCATCAGCCTGCCTCCCTGAGTTACTGCCTCGCGTTAGTTTGGATGTCGGCCACTAGATGCCAGCACGAACTGACTTACGACCACCACCCGAGCCTGGAACCTGACGTCATCATAGAAAACTGGGTGCCCCAAAAATCAATGGAAGTCTGTTACAGAAAATGACTACGACCCTTCTTGTAAGACTAATGTGTTTTGTCTGTGTGTAATTTCTTGAAGATATTGAAGTGTCTCGAGTTATTCTTTAGATATAATTATGTTTGTTTAATGTTGTTTAGTTAATTACATTAGGTTGAGGAATGTAATTATTAAGAAGTAATGTTTGTTTATCGTTTCATAAATTAGAGATGAGGTTTAACAATAATGTACAGTATATGGTCCACCTATGGCATGGATCAATCACTCAACGCTCTCTCTATCATGTCCCTATACGAGAGAAGAAAAGTAGTACCGTAAATCCTACAAACACCTTCACTTAACCCAAACATATCCTCAGCAAGAGAAAATATCACCCTCTTTACTCCTCCCGCACGTTGAAAGAAAAACTAGTAAAAAAATATAAATTTCAATGCACCATAAGCGCAAGAAATAACCCTTACTATCGCTCCCCCAGCCAGATCGGAGAGGAGCCAAGTCATAAACTCCACAGGTCCGCCACCAAATACCCCCCCATGCAACATTTTACAACCACATAAAATTCAAAAACAATCTCTAATTACCGGGCAACTAACCTACACCGACAACTTAACTCAGAGTTTACGCTCAGCCCGTACTCCTTCACCTCTCTTCCCTCCCCCCCAATTCCCCCACGCTAGCTCCCCTCCCCCTTTACACACACACACACAACACACACACACACACACAGTCTTCCATTCATAAGCACTCCACGTGGGTTTGTTTGTACCACGTGACGAGTTATGCGCTATAAAACTATCATAAAGTGCCCATAAACAGCCCAGTAACGGCCCCGACCTTGCAACCCGCTCCCAAGCGCTCTCTTGCAACGTTGGGCCACCGGACTCTGAAGGAAATTATCTTATTTTCGTCTATTTTTCACGGAGTTCTTACAATGTATTATCTGATTTTAGGTAGATTAATTTTAATTCTTATTGACTGTCAAAAGACTTTTGTGTTTTTTAGTTAAAAGTTCGTTCCTTGATGGTATTTTACTGGATCCAGAAAGGAAGGTTATCGTACAGCGCCCGGGTTGTGGGGTGACTGTGTGTGCATTTAAGGAAAGTTTGGCTAGAAAACTCGTTTTTTAAACCTGTTATCGGGTTATTTTTAGAATATAAAACTCTTTATAGACACCTTACGGTATTATTACGTTTGATGGCTATTTTTAGAAAGTTGTGTTTATTTTTGTAGTAGTAGATGGAATTTATTTCTTTATATAGCATTACGACAGCTTAATATAAGACTGCGAGAGACGAGAACAAACTGTTGCTATAACTGAAGAGTGTAATAGCTGTTATACTACAATATATGATTCTCCAATACGTCATATCCACTGTAGTATGTGTTATATCTTTGAAATTCTACTAATGCCGGTAAATGAATATTTTTCCCGCGCTTCTTCTGCATTGTTTACCATGAGTACGCATGCGCCGTCCTATTGACCGATGTGAGGAAGCAGCCATTATTGTTTACAAAATTTATTGTAATGGCGAGCGGTAGTTCAGCTCTCTACCGCCAGAGTACCGACAGATGGGCGCCGAATTCAGATTTTAGTGGATGAGTCTTGCGGCCTAATAAAATAAAGCATCGTTTTTTACGATCATATCGTTAGACCTTTTTTGGGGGAATAGTATTAAGGTGGACAGATATGTGACTGAAGATGCCTCAGTGGAGTAAACGACACGTGTATCCTTGAAAGTGGAAGAAGAAAATGTCTGAGTTTTCGTCTTAGAGCTTCTTTGAGAAGCCACCAGCAGTATGTACCTCATGGGTTATTTCCTGAAGGAGACAGAAAAAATGAGATTTCTCTTTAATGGGTCAAATGAGCTGGCGTAATGCTTCGTATTTCTCCATTTTCTTCGTTGGCTACAGTTCCCCCTTCTTAAATTGTCCTCAGCTTGTCCCAGTTCTCTTTCTATCACCATATTCCCATTTTCCCTCTCATATCTTTTTTTCGTTCCCTTCGGGTGTAATTTGTCACTGTCGTTACGTACACAGAAAACCAGACCGGCCGACTTCATCTTCGCGGCGTATATCGTATATTTGGGGTTCAAGTATTTCTTTGACATTTTTAATAACTAAATAGCATATGCATTTAAATTTCATTTTTGCTTTGAGTAAATTGCCTCAGCGGGTGGTAGGCGATGTAAGAATTAACGCTCAATCTCAACGCCGATTCGTAATGTCATCAACGCTCTGTCAGTACTGTATGAGCTGGGTTGCTTTTATTTATTTGCATTCCTTAGTGAAACCATAATAATATTTAAGGTTTTATTTTTACATAATTTTCCCTCTGATTATACATTTTACATTTATTTTTCTCTCGTCTTTTGTTAATGATATTGCTCTACCCTATCCCGATCAGTACCTCTAACGCCCATAATAATTTTCCCACAGTGATACAAAAATCCAGTTTAATTTACGGTAATATATTGACATAGGTCAGTATAATGCAATTTCTAATGAGTGTTTGTGAACAAGTACAGAATTGAGGACTCGGTAGACATTCAATAATAATAACCATAGCAGTAGTTGTAATAATAATAAAAAACTAAAAATACAAAACGAAGACGAAAGAGGAAATAAAATAAAAATTTGCTTTACTTATATATACAGCATATTGATATAACAAAATATAAACAAGGAATAATATAGAAGAATTAGATATTAATTTACACACTACTGTACATCTTATCCTCAGCTAACTTATATTTTCATTAGGTTTTCCTTACTGAACCAAATGGTAAAACAATTTTTTTTTCACTTTCATGCGGAGAAGAATTTATTTATTTTCGAAAATGTGTATTTTGGCGCGAATGCTTTTATATGGGAATAGGTTCAAGGAAACATATTTATATCGTAAAATTTAATATAACCTTTTTAGTTAATATTTATAAGTGGAATTTTCTATTGACTTGCCATGTAGATGATTATTGTGGTATCTGTGTGAATGAATTCTTTGGTCTTCTCCTGGTAAGAACAAGAAGATCAAATTAATACTTCCATAAATAAGTAAAATTATTATTATTATTATTATTATTATTATTATTATTATTATTATTATTATTATTATTATTATTATTATTATTATTATTATTATTACATACCGTGGTTGGTGTGATACTCTTGTTAACATGCTTAAAGCCAGGTGGTAGAAATTACAGGTGTCACTACAATAAATATCAGGGTGGACAAAGGCCGCCATGATGACTACCGCAGAGTGGTAGTAGTCATGAACGATGGCACGAGGTCACGGAACTATTTATCGTGGGAGAGTTAGTGGTAGTAGTAGTAGTCATAACTGAATCGTAATAACAACAAAGATTATTTGTGTTATTATTTCGTGTTATTGGTGTTACTACTGTTATAGTCACATAACCCAATACTTCTACAAACAAGACAAACACACAAACAAATCAACAGCCTCTGGATTATTAAAACATTACCAATATTTTTCCCCCATCCAAAGCGTAAAAAAATGGAGGGGAGGCTATCTTCCCTATCATTCACCTCTCCCCCTCTCACTCTGTTACCCCCTTTTCCCCACGTTTAAAACCTAGCCTTTAGTTATTCAAGTTTTGTGTGGATAACCCTGGTTACTGAGCGATGATAGCCTCCAGGGAGTCGTAAAAGTGGAATTCATTGTGAACGCGCGCTCTTTTGCCTCTCCTCGTCCACCATGTTTGTTGTTGTGGACACTCCTTTTAATATTACATGATTCACTAACACACTCTCTACACCCTTATATTTTTGGGGAGCTAAGTAGAATTTATTTCTTCTTTATCTTAATGATAATTTGAATTATTTTTGGAGTTATTTAATTCAATGTTTTTTCTTGTTTTTATCTCATTTGATGTTTAATGGTATTTGTGTTTTACAATAGAAAACTTATTTAACAAGTCTATTGATATTAAGTTAGATAAATTACTTATATAATACTGTTAAGATGAAAATTAAAAGTATTGCATGGATATTTAAATCCCTTGTTAAATGATGTGATATTTGTTTATGTTTATGTATAGATCGACAAATTTAATTATAAGAAAAACATATAAGAATGACTAAAATTAAAGCTAAAATGATTTTATCTAATTTCATGAGGAAATTTCAAAATTTTAGATTACGGGTTCTTGTGATTTCTATCTTCCTCTCTTGTCAGTTTGGATAAAGGTTCCACTTGATTTCTGTACCCCCATCTCTCTCTCTCTCTCTCTCTCTCTCTCTCTCTATATATATATATATATATATATATATATATATATATATATATATATATATATATATATATATATATATATCCACTGAAATCCGTCAGCAATCAAGATTCAATATCAATAGCACCTACATCGTGCAGGTCGACCCGCATGAGCTCAACAAGTGTCTTTTTCTACAGTACCCCCGAGGCTCCATAACTGAAAAAGAATTGAAAATTTTTACGTGGCTTATCATACTTTCCTCTATGGCTCTCTTCACTCTAAATGGAAATTATTTGTAGGGGAGAAGAATGGAGTAATTTTTTCGAGACTCGAATTCATTTTGAGAGGACAGGGGAGCTCTCTTGGGTACAGGGGCGACACTTGTTAATAGGTATGGGTGTTTACTGGGGATGTCTCCAGGTATTTAGGCTGTGAGGTTTTGTGTTTTATTATTTCTTGTTTCTTATAAAGATTTAACAGCTATGAGTGTATTTTAAACTATGGAATTTTTATCGAGTTCAGCTTTTAATATATAATCAGATAAGAGTATATATATATATATATATATATATATATATATATATATATATATATATATATATATATATATATATATATATATATATATATATATATATCACTGTACAAAACTAAACTCAAGCAATTAAACTTCATTATGTTCCATTACATATACTTAATATGTCACTACCATGTACTATATTTTCTTAATTGATCTTCAGGAGCACTTACAACCGGCACAATACACGTCGAGCAATTACAGCTGCAATTTTGTCTGCAAAAACAACAGGGTCATGGTTCCTCCCTTACTCTTCCCCTTCCTCCTATTTCACCCCCTTCCCCTATCCCTTCTCTCATTCCCCCCGGTCTCCACCCACCACATTACACTCCCCCCGCCTTTCACTCTTCCCGCCCTCTCTCTTTTCCACACCTCATCCTCCCAGTCCCCCCTCATCCCACTCTTCCTTAACTCCTCTCCTATCCTTTCCTTGTTTTCCTCCTCATTCCATCCGTTCCTTTTGGTCCGTCCTTCTCTCTTTTTCTCTCTCTCATCACCTCCCCAACATTCCTGTCCCCAATTCTCCCCCCACCCCCCAAAAAAAAAATCTACATACCCACCCCTCCCTTTCTCCCTCACCAACAGGCAATCGGCGCCCCACAAGCCTATCACACCGTACACTCCATCCATCAGTAGCGGCTGTACGTGCGCCAGCCGAATATCCTCTATCAAAGCATAACCTACCATGTCGTGCCCCGCTAATGCCGACACCCCCTGTTGCTTTCTCATTTGCCTGTAGGGCGTTATCCCAGGCGGGTCTTTGTTTTCATTTTGCTTGTGGTGGTTCCCTTCTGTGTTGATGGTCGTCACGGTGGGAGTTATTTTTATTTTTATTTTTGCTGTTTATCTATTAGCGGTGTTACTGTGTGTGTGTGTTAGTTGAGGTATCCCTTTCGTTTTGTCTTTTTTAAACAAGGGGTGGTTAGCAGTGGTCTTGTTTTATGTGTACACAGTCGGGTGGTTATAGCGTGTATTAGTTTAGAGTTGGTGGTTGTTTCTCTTATTCCATTCTTTATTTTGTTTCCCTGTTCTACATTATATTTACGTAGTGTATGAAATAATTGGTCGTTGTTTTCTTTATATTTAATCTTTTCGTCGCTTTAGTCATATTTCTTTCAAACCGAGAACCATATTCACTTTATTTTATTATTCTCTAATACAAATGCATTTTTAATTAAGCATAATGTCATGTGAATAAATATGTTATAAAATAAATCGGTGTTTAAAATGTAAATATAAAATTTTGTCATGATATTTTGTTCAGTAAATATATGTAAGAAAAATAAACGATTAAAATCAGTCATTAGAAAGAGCAACGTATCGTTCAATAGTGTATCATATAATGTGTCTTTCAGCCAATAGGCAGCGACCGTCCGAGTCAATGGACAGCCGTATCTCCTCTCAGTAACGTTTAACCAATAAGGAGCCATATTTTCTATCCGTATCTTGTATGGTATAAGTTACCGTATATCCTAGTTAGTGGGTTCTCGTACCCCTTCCTTGTAACTCTTGACCACTGAGTTACCATAGTCCCTCTTCGTAACTCCTATACCCAATGAGTTACCAAAGTCCTCCTCTGTAACTCATGGCCAGTGAGTTTCGTCTCAATATCGCCTGACCAATGAGTTACCGTAAGTCCTCCCCGTATATCCTATATACAATAAGTAGGTCACTTGCCATGGTTAAAGGTGTAGTCCCACAAGCAAGTATCGTGGCCAGCAAAATTGGTTGGCCTATATTATTAAAAGTCTGCTCGCTTTGAGGTCCCCTACTCTCTCACACTCACTCTCCTTTTCTCTCTCTCTCTCTCTCTCTCTCTCTCTCTCTCTCTCTCTCTCTCTCTCTCTCTCTCTCTCTCTCTCTCTCTCTCTCTCTCTCTCTCTCTCTGCTACTCTCCCTCCTCCCTCCCTACCCCCTCCCCCCTCTCTCTCGGCTTGTACAACGGGAGTTCAGCTTTAGTGGGAGGCCGTCTGCACTTACATTATCTTTAGGTTCTTCCTTCCTCCTCCACACTGACTGTCTCTTTCTACCTTGTTGCTATGGTTATTAGTCATCTGCTGGGGATGGTTTGTAGGTCATTGTTTTTCCCGGTGTTTTATGTCAGGTTTTTATGATATAGTTTGGGTAATTTGTATGTTTTTATATTTACGTGTTTGTTGTGTTTGAGATTACTTTTATTGTTATTCCTTGGGTAGGGTTTGTGTATTATTGTGTGTGTTTTATCATTTATTTTGTATTATTATGTTAATGCGTGGGTGATCTGTGCGACTTTATTTTTCAGTTTTTGTAGTTTTGTTTGTTTTTTGTTCATTTTTTATTTTTTTTCCAGTTGGCCTCTATATATATATATATATATATATATATATATATATATATATATATATATATATATATATATATATATATATATATATATATATATATATATATATATATATATATATATATATATATAATTTTTACCTGAAAAGCTTTGCTGTTAGAGGAAAAGGTTAATTACAATCTTTTCATTGGCTCTAAAGGTATATGAACTTTACACAGTTATACAGATGTTTATCGGATAAGTTGTAAAACACACACACACACACACACACACACACACACACACACACACACACACACACACAAGCGCGCGCGCTTGTTTCTATTTTAAGGACAATTTCAACGATTTAGAATTATAATGGCAAAACATTAGCAAATAGCTTTAAAATTATCTAACACTTTGTAATAATTTTAGTATAGGGAGACGCATTTTAAATATCACACAGGAAATATTATAATATTGCATTATTGACCAATGCAAACAATTAAGGAATTCCAATATGATGACTGTTTTTTTCCTGTTTACATTTGCTTTTCAATGCGAGTTTCTCTGGATGAAAATTATTCTCACAACTGACTACTTAATTACTTCTTATTAAATGATTATTAGTAATGTCACACTTTAATTAATTATTGCTTAAGAAAATATCCTACATTAAAATAATGAACACTCTCATATAATCAGAAAAAGACTTTGTGATTCAGGTAATTATATTATTTATTTATATGGAATGTAGAAAGTTAAGAATAAGTTCTTTAAATCGCAATATTCAGGAGACAATCAAATAAAATATACCCCTAACTTGTTTATCATTATTACTGACTTAGTAATTCGGATTATTTGTGTATTCATATTTATCATATTTATACATACATGTTTATCAAAATTAACGTAGAATATTTCGTACCCACTAATCAGGTCTGCTAATAACATTATTCCTATTTCCTGTTTGTTTTATTTCTCTTCATCATTACTTAATTTTTCTCAGAATCAGCGAACCTGTTATATATCATATTCTGTAATTCATGTTCATGTCATTTTCATATTAACTGACGTTTCTCTCTCTCTCTTTACAGGTAAGCCACGAGCAGTGTTCACTTGAGACTTCTTAACTGGTAATGTTTACACTTTTGATTGTTTGTAATCGGGTGAGCTTATGAGTTTGTGTTACGTACCTGTGCCTGTCCTCACATTTATATCTGGGGAGGCATTGTCGATTGAGATACCAAGTGTGTGTGTGTGTCCGCGCGCGCAAAGTTAATCTTAGATTCGATTCTGTTATTAGATCGATCGCGTTCGCTGACACATGTTTGAATTATAGGGAGAGGGAGACCCCCAAAAAATGAATTATGGCGAAAATTAAAGGGAATTATGCAGGAATGATACACGCACACACACACACACACACACACACACACACACACACACACACACACACACACACACACACACACACGCACGCGCGCACGCGCTCGCGCACACACAGTCACCCAACCAAAACAATCACAAACTTACAAACACCGTCATCCACCTCATCGATGGCCAATGGATAGATATACTGACAAGACATATAAACTGTTTATTCCTTCTCGTCTGTCTCAAGGTTAACAGCATCTTTATGAGACGTCTTATTTACTGAACCAACCTCTTGAGCCAACACCTTCTTGTTTCTTCAGCCAGGAAAGAATGACAGGTGTAAATAAAGTATAGGTAGGAGGAGAGTCAGGGAGAAGAAGCTGAAGAGAGACTTAGAGGGTAATCTGATTCGTATATCGCTTGGTCAAAGGTCAAAGGTCGTAGGTCACAGGCTCTAGGACACAGGTAACAAAGATATAGAAGAGAAAGGTATAGAGAGAGAGAAAGAAAGAAAGAGAGAGAGCTCAAATCAAACATAAATTAAAGAGAGCAAGAGCAAAATAGACCAAAATCTAAAAGAAAAAGATAAAATAAAAAGTGAGAAGTTGAGAAACAAAAGAGATTACAAAAATAAATGGAGGAAACGAGGAGGAGGAGGAGAGGGAATGAGACTTAATATCTAGGCCTGGGTTTAGAAATAATGGACAGAATCATGGCCTCGTCACAGTAAGAGGCAGCAATATGACTCCCTCTGATTGCCCCGGTGCCGCTGAGCGCTTAATTAAATCAGCAATCTTGGCTGGAAATATCCACTGTGATTTATGAAGCTTTCCTTATTGTGTGGGAGTTGAGTGAACCTCGTCCTCTTGTTACTAAAGGCAGGTTTCAGAATACAGTCTAAGCGGTAGGTAGTAAGCGTTGGTGTTCTTTGACTTCTTGTTTCATTAGATGTTTAAGAGAACCTGAAAGCGAAGGATATGTTAAGATTACTGTAGATATTATTGTTATAGTGTACAGCAGGTTTTAAGATGTGAGAGAAATATTATAAGACATTGGTTAGATACATTGTTGTGAGAAATATTCTTGCTGTATGGCATTGTTTATCAGAAGTTTAGTACAATCAATATTTCATTCATGTATTTGGTAATATTCGATTGGTATTTAATTTTTATTTATTTTTTCATATAAAGGAAATGAAAGCATATCAAATTTCTGCTCTAAGTTCATCTAACAATAAAAGCTAACATACCAAAAATTAAGTAAAAGAGCATAGGATTCTCGGAAAAAATTACCTTTCCAGCCTCGTTTTAAAGCTTAAGGGACACAAGACAATGAATATCTTGTGGATAGTATGGAGGAGAGAGTGTGGGTGTCGCTGCACAGTGCTGCCCCCACAAGGCCAACCTGCCAACTTCCCCTCCTCATAAATCAACCGTTATTCTTCGTAGTAATTTTCATGACATAATGGAAATTGTTTTTGCGTTGATCGTCCCAAGGAGAATGAATATTAATAATGTCTCTAGCACTATTTTCCCTGCACGAATTAATGACATGGAGGGACTAGGCGGTGTATGACATGTTGAAATACCCGAGAAGAATGAACTTGAGTTAAGAAAACTTTCTTCTACGACTTGAGGAAATAAATGTGGGTTAGGTCCTCTGGCCAAAGTTGGCGCGCGTACGATGGTCTTGGGATAAAAGTATCCGGGATGGAGAGCCAGCCTCAGTTCTTCGAGAGCAACGGTGGAGGACAGACGTGCCGCTTTTCCAGCCATGCCATCAACGTCACATTTTATTTCCAAACTTCTTGGGGGAAAATCATATAGTTCTTCTTCTTCTTCTGGTATGTCATTAGTTTTATTTGTTAATGGACCTTCATTTAGATTTTCTCTTCACTGGGAATTTGGAGAATGATTAGCGCTGAATACCTCTTCTATCGCCGTTGACAAATAACCTCAGTCCATATAACAGTATTGTATCTTTTGTTTTGTTTTACCAAGTTTATCTGTAGCTCAACATTATCCGTTCAATATGAGCTTGTTAATGTTTCCTCGTCAGGTTGATATGAATAATCACCTTGACTGGCCGTGTTGGTGAGTGCACGCCATCGGACTCTCGTCATCGCTCTAAAAGTTTCATGGCAGAGATGATTTAGACGCCCAACAGGAAATCGAAGCCTCCCCATAAGCCCTATGTATAATGAAGATATTTGTTAGTGCTGCTAAGGGAGGGGCCGGTAATTTTTCAGTTTCCCAACTCGATTCTTCAACGTCACGGCCCGGAGCGCTCCGGCCATTGTTTCTGGGCCTCAGAAAAATTGATGCTTGGACATTTCCCGTTTCTAAAATCTTTCCCTCACTCCTTTTCCCTCTCTCTTCCTCTTCCTTCTCCCTGTCTACGTCTGCTTTCTAAATGAAGGCGAAGAGAGTAACACTTATGAAAACAAATATGCAAAAAATATTACTGCTTGGATATTACTTGTATTTAAAAGCGTCTTTACTCAAACATCCTCCTCTACCTCTCTCTCTCTCTCTCTTTCTCTCTCTCTCCAACTCCTGTTCCTTCTCCAGATGACGAAAAGAAAAGAAAAAACTAAAAACAAACAACGTCCTCAGAGAAGATAAATTCCTGATGAGGTGAATTCTTCAAAGCCTAACATTATATGATTATCACATTTTTCTCAGGATAATGGGGCAGCCAGGCCTGGGAGGAAGATTTCATGGCATCGTTTGTAAAAAGTGTCAATTTTTAAGAGAGGAAATTTATCCCGGGAGATGACCGCTAATCAAGTCATTACCTGCCTCGAAGTAACACCTTTCCATTTGTCACTCTTGGGAAACGTAGTAATCGGAGATATGGGTCATTTTGAGCTTAAATAAAGAGACAGGAGTTATCTGTGAAGATCAGGAGAACTCATTAGATGTTTTACATAAACTTGATGGCATGGTGCCAAAAAAAAAAACGCAACTTTCAAATTTATATAAGAATTTTTAACAGATGTACAGTATATATTAAGGTAATAATCTATGATTTATTTTGTTTATCTCTGTTAATTTCTTTTTTTAGGGCGGGATGATTGATTGCTCAGAATTTATGGTAGTCGATTGATAATAATTAGAGATTATTAGCTACATACATAGTATCGACTACTTAGTAATAAATCTCTCTTTGCAAAAAAAATATGGGAAATTGCGATATTACGATACATTATAACTACATAATTCATACTTCAAAAAATTAACTTTAGAATTGACTAATAATAATAAAAAAAATATGTTTACAGCGAACTAATACCAGCAAGATAATTACTAATATTGATGGAACTTTTTTCAGGGGAGAAAAGTAATTGCACACCAAAAAAAAATAAAAATATATAATTATATAAATCTTATAGTTTGATGAATGAGTAGCTGTTACAGAGTATCTTATTCCTTCATGTTATACAGCGTCTCTCCTATAACTAACTTGTGTTTACCGTTGACTAAGAGTATATAAATTGTAATTGATATTGACAAGTTATAAATCATATTTCTAAAACGTTTTGATATCATTTCTCTTTAAAAGGTACTTAATTATGAGATACATAGTTTTTAATTATAGTTTTACACACACACACACACACACAAATAATTTATCTTTCTGGCAAGTGAAGAAATCCTCACACATGAACGTAACGAACGAAAATAATCATAACTTTATTTTGGTTCGTTTAATTAGTTGAGCCAACAGAGGAAAAGATAAACAATCTCGCCGAAAAACCGAGGACGAAAAAACAACTTTGTATTACTATTTTTGTTTTGTGAGTAAAAAAAAAATTGGAGCGAGGAAGAGTAACAGAGATAATAAACACATGATGTATATATATATATATATATTATTTTTAGAAATATCATTTAATATAAAATTTATTTTGCTTTTAGAATTGTTTTGGTTGTCAAGGTGATGGTCGCCAACCTCGCTAGAAATACAGAAACTATGATAACATTGTATTTGTCACACACACACACACACACACACACACACACACACACACACACACACATATATATATATAATGTATGAGAATGTATTTATCTTATAACGTATACAAAATAAAGTAGGAGAAATACTATGAAACTAACACTAGTAAAATTAAATAAATCTCCTTTCTTTCTTCGTTATCTCTTACACACATTGCCTAGTCAACATTACAGCTGCCATCCTCAACTCACCAACATTACTCTGACGCACCAATACCGCCATCAGCGCACACGAGTCATCCACAACGCACAAATAATGCCACTGGCGCATATATATATTCCCATCAGCGCAGTAAAAGTACCACTATCAGCGCACATGCGTCATCGTCAACGCATGGATACCATCATCATCAGTGCATTACTGTCATCAATGCGTGAATTATTCCCAGCGCTTCGTCTTGCAATTATTAGAATGATTAGTGAACGGATTGGATTCATTTCTTTCCGCAAAAAAATAAATAATTAAATATATATATATATATTGCTTACGCCTACTGTATATATGTTAAATCCTATGACTCTGTATTTAATAAAAAAAACTATTTTAAACAATATACATCATATAGGTTAATGAAAATTAATCTTTATGGAGAGAGACTGCATAAAAATATGAAGAAGAAACGAATAACAATATATAAAAAAAAGAAGAAAAAATAAGGACATTAAAATAAATTCAATTCCACGTAAACATTTTAGATACAGAATTTTTTTTAATTATTATGTATTACGAACTAAAAATATCCAACAAATTTATTTTAGCTCAGTAATATAGTAATATGTAATTCAGTATATTAGATCAGAATCAAAAAAGAGGAAGACAGCACTGTAAGAATATAATTTGATAATTAGTGGAATTAGTTTATGCCCACAACATGAGACCAGAACTTGAGGTTGAAAAGGGTGGTCTTGTTCGGGGAGTAAGCGTCGCTCCGTCCTGCCCTCGTGTTTATGACTGGGAATTTATGATAGACCAGAAGGGTATTGGCCATCTCTGTTGGACACACACACACACACACACGTATAGGCAAGTGTGTAATTCCTGTATCATTGTGTGTACATGTTAATAGGATGAGGATTTGAATGTTATCATGTATATGGAAGTAGTAATAGCAATTAGTGTAATAATGACTCCGAGCAGGTCTGTGTGCGCGTAATTGTGTGTGTTTGAAATGTAATTATTTCGTTACCTGGCAAATGGGTTTATTATGGATAAATTGTACGGGAAACTTACCAGCGGTCTAATGAAAGGGTATTTTGTGTGTGCAGTGGGAGTGAGGAGTCGTGTTTACCATTACGGAATATAATTTGCTACTCGTGGATGACTTACGGAAGAGAAAACAGTGGCAGTTTTTGTATAGATACACGCTGTGTTTTCTTAAAGCAATGTGAAGATGGGAGGAAGAGAGTGAACTTGCGCTAAATAAAGGTTCTAGGAAACGGAAGTGTACTGATTTTATTTTAAGGACATCGAGAAATAGACAGTGAAATAAAAAGAGCAATAAAGTTATGAAAACATTAAGATGCCGAAGATGTAAACAGTGACACAGGGAAGTAAACAGTGAACTTGTGATAACATGAAGACGTTTCAATGGGTTGACAGTGATCTTACAGCGCCGAACTATAGACACAGAAAGGAGGAAGAAAGACATCTTGAATGCGCCGGGGAAGTAGATAATGAACTTACGACGCCATAAAGATTTCTGGAGACAGGGACGGTGAACTTACCACAACTTGAAGACATCGTGGGGCGAACACTGAACTTGTGGCTCCATCTAGTACCTGTGAAGAGAGAGGAGGACAGCGGAGATGTCTGAGTATGAAGACGTCGTGGAGATCGGGGGAGGCGAACACCCCCACGGAGGAGGCAGTGAGCCGCTGTGTGTGTAATATTTCATCGTCTGCGGGGTGCCCAGTGTGAGGGGGGAGCGCCACGTTCGCTGTTAATGCCGAGGTCCCGCGTCCGTCCGTCCGTCGAAAGGCCAGCCAGCCAGACCCACCTTAGCTGTCCGATGATTTATGAACCAACATCGATTCGTTCTTTCCTTGTTTTTCTCCTTTTGTTTTTTGTTCTTCTACCGTGCCTCGTTAGTTTTTTTTTTTCATTTATTTATTGTTGTTAGTAGTTTGAGTTAAGTTCCTTGGTTAACCGGTATCTAGCCTCCTATCCTGGCGTGTTGAGGAGTCTTGCATACTGCAATTCCTAGAGAAAAAAAAACTAATGAAACAAAAAATGGGCTGAGATATATTACATTTTGTCATAAGATGATGGCTTTTACGTCAGTATATTTGCTCGTCTCTCTATTTTTTTTCTTTTGTCTTGTAAAAGTTAAAAAGTACAGGACTAGAAAATACTTTATGCATATCATCAGCAGCAAGGATCTCCCGCAGCTGTTGCTGTCCTTGCACCATCATCCACCCCAGCATCTACTGGTTGCTTACTCCCCCCACCACCGCTGTTCTTCTACCCCCTGCAACATTTATCAATATGTCCCGTACGGAATGAGGCGGTGTGATTGTCCTCCGCTGTTCGTCTGCCGTGCATACTGAGCTCAGCTTGCCGCATCTGCCACCGTTGCCTCCACCGCAACTGCCGCTGCCGCCACCGCCGCTGCCCCCAGGGTCGGCGGCTTCCACCAGCCACCTCACCGCCGCCCATCCGCTGGTAAGTCGCTCAATCGTTTCACGTCGCCATCCTGGTGGTTGCTGGGCAAGTCTTGGCCAGACTTCCAGCGTGTATAGGGTGTTTACTGTGAGAAGGACCAGGGAACTCCTAGCAGTGCGTCCTGAGCGGGGAGGTGTTGAGGAAAGACTGAGTGACTGGATTGAAAATAATAATTAAAGTTGAAGTACTGTGAGAAGGAATGACTGAATCTCACAGCCCGGACGGAATAGTGGAAATGAGAATTGATTAAAGTGATTGCATTGCCAGTTTATAGAATGAGGTAAAACACAGGTGTTTAAACAACGCTGTGATTACACTTCTACTACAAATCACGGAGTACAACTGACACGAGTGTGAAAGCTGAACTGGTTTATGGAGCGTCAAGTGGCGTTACGAAATTCTAAGTCCGACAATATTTAGTTGAGGGGATGAGACGCTCGGAGCAGTACGAGGTATGCAGCCATGAAGAAGGATAAATATTTCTCCAGGTCGGCTTGTTGCCAACGATTTCCGGAGGAAGAACAGAACGGGTTCAAGGAAGAACGTAAGGATTATACCGTACAGGGGTGGATCATTCGGAGTGGTGTAGTGCGAGAGTATCAGATCACAACAATAAACACAATAAGTAAGATGGATCGACAAACTTCTGGACGTACAATCGCATCGCAAAGATTCTTACGATCGAAGACTATCACAAAAACTTAATTAATTGTTAGTGTATACAGGAAAACAAGGATCACAACATGAATTTATCCTCGTCACAGTATTTCATGTTTCTGTGACGTCGTGAAGTCCTGTCCTATATTTCAAGTGTTATTGGAACAAATTTTTCGAGGAAGTAGTAGTGACAGTTCTTAGACTTGGTGTCGTGGGTGTCAAAACAGAGGGCCAGGTCCACCCTACGGCTCGTTCTTCACACAGACGGATCAATCGCGGGACTGCTGTAAACGCCACCTAACAAATTGCTGCTGGTCCACGTATGTATCTTAAGAGATAAAAATACAGAGACTCCCCCCCCCCCTCCCCACTTCTTCTTCCCTTCTCCTCACTTCCTCCAATCCCCTCCCCTGACCTTCCTCCCTCTTCTCCCTTTCAAGAAGACGGATGTACTGTTTCGGTTCATTCTGAGAGACTTACGACCCCTCTGGAGTTTTTAACCTGGGAGAAAAGAGGGGGGAGGGAAAAGGGTGTTTTGTTGTGGGGGAGGGAGTGAATTCCTGGTGGAGGGGAAGGGGAGGGGGGAGAGGGAGAAGGGGAAGGGAGAAGGAGGTATCTTAAACTTAAACATCTAAATTTTTCTGCTGTGACTTCCAACTTGACACTGAGGGAGTAAGGATTTAAATGTTATAGAACGTCTGGTTGGTGTACAAGTATCACGTTACAGGCATACAGTACATACCACAGGAGTAAACCCTTCGTACCACAGAAGCTAAAACTCTTAACATTTTTATCATATCGAGCGTGACTGTCTCTCTTTGTTTACAGAATTTAAGGGGGAAAATGTGGGATACAAGAGAAGAAGAAACGAAGGAGAGATAGAATGGGTAAAAGAACAAACTTTCAAATTTAAAACATATCTTATGGAAAGGAATCATTAGACTGTGTTTTGAGGAAGACTAGAAAAAATAGTAAGTTAAACTAACAAAGGAGACTATTTTTTGTCAATTTGTTCATTGTAAGAACCAGATCTAAGGAGCAAAAGAAGAATATATTACATAAATAAGAAAAGATCCTAAGCTGAGTGTCCAAATACAAAACGAAAACCACAAATAAAACCAAAGTGTAAAATCAACTCCTACAGACACACGTAACAACAGGACAGAAAGGAAAAATTAAACAAACGATGTAATAAAAGCTGGAAAAGGACAAGAAGGAGGTGTCGAGAAGGATAAGCTCAGAGAGAACAAGGAAAAAAACCAAGATGTCTGGACACAAGATGAAAGAAGGACATGAAGGCAGAAAACTGAGATGAAAATTGAGGGAAGAAGAATAAAAGGAGCAGTAAGAATGAAGGAATATGCTAAAGGAGGACAAGTAAATATCCAGAGCTTCGAGGATGGTGATGGAAGGAAGATAATACTGAATTAAAAGGCTCAAGAAAACATCAAGAAGAAGAAGATGGAGGAATGACAAGATGGAATAAAATTAAGATAAATGTCCAGAGAAAGAGAGAGAAGGAAAGAACAAGAAATATGAAGAGAGAAAGAGAGAGTGGGAGAGAAGACAAGAAAAGTGAAGACCGATTAAAGATAGAGACAGAGCACAAGAAAAGTGAAGAGAGTCAGATGAAGATAGAGAGAAGTGCGAAAAGAAAAAAGAAAGAGATATAAAAAGATAGAGAGAAGGACACAGACAGAGAGAGAGAAAGACAGAAAAGTGAAGACAGTCAGAGAAGTGAAGGCAGTCAGAAGAAGATAGAGAGGGGGACAAGAAAAATGAAGAGAGAGAGAGAAAGCGAGAGAGAGGTGGGCGTGTGTCATGTGGGACTGGGTTGAGACAGACGGAGGCCGGGCTAGACCCCAGGGCGAGTGCCAACCTTTCGTGTTGAAAAAGAGCGCCTTGAAATATTGCCAAGATCGTCGATATCAAGAAGAGAAAGTATTTTTTTTCATCTCTCCTTCGGTTTTATTTTTCTATTGTATTCTTATGATAAAATTTTAATTTTTTCTTCGTTCATTTGAAATTTGATTTGTTTGTTTGTTTTTAATAACTGAAATTATATCGTTGCTGAAATTAAAACAAAGGTGCAATTATTCAGCTATTTAGGTAAAATTTATATAATTTTTAAATATTTTCTTTATTCAAGTATTTGAGGCTTTTAAGAGCTGCAAGAGTCATTCGCTATAATTTTCTTATATACAATATATGTTTTCATTCAAATACACAAATATTTCCCAGAAAATATTCTTTCTTCGTTGATTAAAAATTTCTTGAGTTTTTATATAAAAGGTCAAAATAAACGCAAAAAAAATCGAGCCTATGAGTATCTTTTTTCTATTGGCGTAACTGTAATTACTAGAAATAAATTGCCTCATCAAGCCAGCTGTATTTATAATGAGCCAATTAAATTACTATCGGAAAACAGCGATGGAATTACACATATTACTCAGTGACTACGACGGCCTGTGATGTAAATATTGGTAGAGGGAGATAAGTATATTTATGCACCCACCCACTGATACATACATACATACATACATACATACATACATACATACATACACACATACATACATACATAAAAGTTTTCAGCCAACAACATTTCTATTTGTTAATGCCAATAATCTGATATTTGAATTATTTTTATCGCAAGAGGAATAGTTAAAAAAATTATATATTAAGTAAATAAATGGTAATTAATGGATGTGAAATTACATTCAGGAATATATTTAAATTAACTAATAATAAATTAAAATATTCTGGTTAGTTAACACAAAAAGATTTTACAACATCCATTAATATACACTTTTTTATTACAGAGGAAATTAATAAAAAAAGATCAGTAAAAGTCCTGGATTAATTAGACAAATATTTAGATCCAAATTCTCATTTATACAGTAATGATATTGTAACCCTGAAAGAGCACTGCCACTCATCTGGAATTAAACAACTATTGAATTAAACTTCGCCCGCTTGTTATTCATAAACTAAGTAAAATTTTAAACTTAATTCCTCTAATAATAATAATGATGATAATAATAATTATATAAAAAAAAATAATAATAATAATGAAAAATGATATTCAAGTTAATGAAGATTGCTGAAGCGTCAAACAAACATTGACTTCGAATACAAACAGCCTTTAAAGAATGAAAAATGCATTTCAATTTTGTGTTGGTATTTTGTATATGGATGAGTGGAAGTAAGAGTAGTGGGGAGAGAAAGAGGAGGAGGTGAAGGAGTAAGAGGAGGAGGAGGAGGAGAAGGAAAATTAGCCGACCGTGGTGAGGCATTCTGATAAACTTTCTTCCTCTTAATGAACCTAAGAAAAAATATCTACTTTTCTCTTCCTTGTTAAAAAATAGAAAGATTTCTTTTATACACAGTATCAAAAACGTCTATTTCATTTCAAGGATTTAATATAATTTTACTCTTACCTTTTCTTTATATTTATTTGCTACAGTATTATTGGTAACATACATCTATTTAAACCTCAATTATATGATATTTCGTAATGTTACTCTACAGAAATTCCGACGATGGAAAATTATGACGAAAAACGTAATTTATGAGCATAAAAAAATTAAATATTCACTTTAGGTGATGTAAAGTGACATCATACGAATATTTCACGAGAATTAACGCGAATATTAGGAATGTTTCTGTGACAGTTTTAACACTTCTTATTACCGCTGCTCATATATTTAATATAACGTATAGTCTTATAGGCATAAAGCATCTGGTAGGTGCTAAGTGATGCTCTGTTTATGAAATTGATATAGTGTCCCTGTTAACATCGGTTTATAAATAGTTTACATATTTTTGCAATCATGAATATTTTAGGATCACAGAAAATTAACTAAATACTGAATATAAATTCCCCTTCTTAAGAAAAACTTACTATATACTTATCAACAGCTCATTATACCATATACACAATAATTAACTCAAAATTAATTAGTCAATCATATATGACAACGCCAGATATACAAATGTTATATAAATTACATCAACGAAAAAATCAATTAAAATAAGTCACTTCATACTGCGGGTTATTCAAGGCCAAACCAAAAAGTGAATAATATAGTTTGATGCTAGGACGAAGGAAGCCAGCCAACCCCCCGGGATGTAAGTGGATTATAGTGTCCTGGGGAAAAAACACTGCCACAGGACCCTTCACTTTATATCAGGCGACGTTTCAGCTCAGGCCTAAAAGTGTTTAAGTATTTAAGTATATTGGAGGTGTCTGGCAGGTGTGTGGTGTATGACAGGTGTGTGATGTATGACAGGTTTGTGGTGTATGACAGGTGTGTGGTGCATGACAAGCGTGTGGTGTATGACAGCTGTATGGTGTAGTTGTAAAGTCATGTGTATTATATGTATGGTGGTGTTTGTGTGTTTGTTTCTTCCGGGAAGTGGAATTTAATAAAACAATAGACTAAACGATAGATAGATAGATAGATAGATAGATAGATAGATAGATAGATAAGAAATAAATGTGAAGTGTAGAAGATCGTCCATGTTGGAACCAGAAGAGGAGCGGAGGGAAAGGGAGAATGTGAAGAAGGGAGGAATGGAGGAATGATGGCGGTGGGGATGGACGAGAGGAAGTGGGGGAGGAGAAGGAAGTTGTGAGGGAGGAAGAGGAGAAGGAGGGAGACTAGGAGGAAGTGAGGGAGGAGGAGGATGGGGTAGTAGTGAGGTAAGTGTAAGGAGAAATTGTAAAAGATATAATTTAGGAGGAGATCGAGGATGAAACGGAGGAGGGGGAAAAGAAGAGGAGAAGAAGGTAGGAACGGTAAAAGGGAGGAGGAAGAGGGGGGGGGCGTGGAGGGGGGAAAGGGGGGGTAGAAGGGGAACCACATGGAGCAGTTGTGGGTGTCGCTGTCTGATGTTTCTTGATGAAGACTGATGCTGCCACCTCACCCCGCTGCCGGCCGTACGACGCTTCCTCCTCTCCTCTCCTCCCCTCTTCTCTCCGACCCCCACCTCATCCTTCTCTCCTGCTCCTCTTGTTTCTGCTTGTCTGGTTTACTCTCCCCGCCTCTTCTTCTCTTTCCCTCTTTCCCCCTTCCCTCCTGTTTATTCTTTTTCTCTCTCTTATCATCTTCCTCTCTATCTCTATCTCTTATTCTTGTTCCGGTTGTCATTGCGTTATCTCTCTCTTTCTCTCTCTCTTCACAAGTACACTCGCACACTACTTATTACTATTATTTTCTCAGGCTGCTACACACGCTAGGTAGTGTGTGTGTGTGTGTGTGTGTGTGTGTGTGTGTGTGTGTGTGTGTGTGTGTGTGTGTGTGTGTGTGTGTGTGCGTGTGTGTGTGTGTGTGTGTGTGTGTGTGTGTGCGTGTGTGTGTGTGTGTGTTAACTACAGGAGCTCGACTCGTGTCCTCCGAGACCTTATTCTCCAACTCTGAAAAGCATTCACAACTGAGACAATTTACACTTACAATTTACGCTGGTAATTTACGGTTGGGGCTTTTATAATTGACCGTTTCCACTGGATAATTTTACAAACATTAATTACTCCTTAAGATTCTTTGTTTTCATTTACACTTGTGACTTTTAAAGCAGATGTTTTTACGGGGCTAATTTATACCTAATCTTTTATGGAGTTAGTTTACGCTTGAAATTTTTACATATATTGTTTACATTTGATGATTTACATTTCAGATTTTTATACTTTATGATTTACACTTCAGATTTTTTACACTTACAATTTTATACTCGAGACATATCCACTTACTACTGTGCTGACACCTTAAGTATTGCTAAAACAGTATTTCTAATAATAATAATAATAATAATAATAATAATAATAATAATAATAATAATAATAATAATAATAATAATAATAATAATAATAATAATAATATTAATAATAATATTAATATTAATACTAATAATAATAATAATAATAATAATAATAATAATAATAATAATAATAATAATAATAATAATAATAATAATAATAATAATAATAATAATAATAATAATAATAATATACAAACACAGTATACCTAACACTCAACACACCATACTTACACCTGGCACACCTCCAACATGTGACACATATATTATAACATGCACCAAGGGAAAAAATGCAAACATGTCGTGTAGTTAAAATACTCATGATATTTTATTTACATGAGATTTTTTCTTTTTAGATTATTTTGTAGATAATTATTAGAGGTTTTTTGTGTGTTGGTAATACTGTGTTTTTGTTTCTTATATTTCTGACGATAATCATATGTGGATTAACGTTGCCATTGGTATTATAATTGTAGTTCCTGTTGATTATTTTTGGTTATTGTTTATTTTCTTGATTTATCTTATCTATTATGGTATTTATATATTTACATCATGTATGCATTTTACTTGTTATTTATTTGTAATTTTAACGTTGTTTTGGTATTTTGTGTATTAACTTACGATTTTCTTGCCAATTTTTCGTGTTACATTTTATTGTATATTATTATTATTATTATTATTATTATTATTATTATTATATATATATATATATATATATATATATATATATATATATATATATATATATATATATATATATTTATAAATTTTTGCGGTGGGAGTCATTACAGATTTTCTAATATATTTGATGATAATTATTTATTTGCACATATTTTATTTGTAAGTTTATTAATTAATTTATATAGTTGTTCATTTATTTTATTCAACTGCATATTTATTTATCAATTTATCTGTTTATTGTTTGCTTCTTTATTTATTCAGTTATAAGGATATACATAAATAATTTTTAGTGTTTATCTACGTATTTGTTTATTTATATATTATTGGTTAATTTAACAGTTCTCATTCGTCTATCTATTAAATCTATTACCATCCTGAGGTGACTAACATTAAGAGTTGATGAAAGAAATAATGAATCATTGTAAAACAGCTACAATATAATGTCTTGAAAATAGCTGCTATGGGGGCGAGTTTGTGTGGGGGAGGGGAGGAAAGGGGGGGAGAGTCACCCCATAAGAATGCCCCATTGGTGACGACGGTGAAGGGAAGTGACGGCTGGGGGAGGGCAGAGGGCGAGACAAACCATCGTATGTGTCTACAAGTATTTCCTCACGACTCATCCACAACTGACTCGCCCCGGGTTTTTCACGACTGAGCTCGAATGCAACTATGTTCCTCCTCTGGTCTATTGTGTCATTTTTACTTATATATTAATTTATTTATTTTATATATTAACTCTTTCAAGGACTAGTTGTGCATAATCTTGAATATTTTGTGAATTTAATCGCTTATAATGTGATTATTTTTTTGTTTTCCATTTCGCTCTATATATGTAAACATTTCTATGATATAACCAGAAAAAATCGCTAGAGAATGGATTAGAATCGTTTCTTTTCAAGTTTCTCCTTTTCTGAAATTTCATTGTAATTAGTTATTGCCGTACGTGTATTATCATTTTTTCTTCTCCAACGAAAACAAATAATAAATGATATACAAGGAATAAGGGAAATGAGGATACATATGGTTGAGTATAACGGGGCAGTAAGTAACAGATCACTTATCGGCCGGACGGAAGCTCATTCAGTCCATCATGAACGGACAAATACGACCTAAAAAAAAAGTGTATTTTAACAATTTCTTAGGTACCAGTGTAGGTCTACAGCATATAAGACGGGTAAACACACACACACACACACACACACACACACACACGTAAGAAAACAATGTACCCGAAAACTTGCCAGTAAAGTCCTCGCTCACCGCCCTTGGCCTACTGCTACATCTTCCCCAGCCTACAGAAGCCCAGGCTCCTCCTTTCTCATATCCTTCCCCTCCTACATCCCTCCCTCCCATCACCCTCCATCCATACCTCACTCTCCTCCCACTCTCCGGCCTCCCAAACCCTCCTCTCTACACTCACCCTCCCTACTAGCCCACCCTCTCTCTCTCCCCCCACCCTAACGTCTCCCCTTCCCTCCCTGTCCCCCTGCCTCCCTCCCTTTCCTTCCCACGCAACCACTCTCCATCCCTCCCTCTTCCCTCCCTCCACGCTTCCCACCCAGCCACCCTCTATTCCTCGCTCCCCACCCAACCACCCTCTCTCATTCCCTCCCTACCTCCTAGGCGTCCTCCCTCCCTCTGTCCCTCCCAGCCGCTCTCCTAGGCTTACCACCACACCAATCACAGCCAGGGACCCGCATAGGCCGGCTCACATGCCACTCTACCCGACACCACTGGCTGGCTAACACAGGAAATAGATTAATATAAATGATTTTCTTTCCAAATAAACAGACAAATTATATATATATATATATATATATATATATATATATATATATATATATATATATATATATATATATATATATATATATAGTTATTGATTATATGTAGAAGTCCAACTTTATGGGCTAATAAATATATATATATATATATATATATATATATATATATATATATATATATATATATATATATATATATATATATATATATATATATATATATATATATATATATATATATATTACCTGGAGTATTGTCATTTTATTTATTTCATTACTTAAGCATATACCTGGATAAGTGCTTACACATTTTATCACCATCTGCAGCGTAAAATAAAGTCCGATTCGTTTAAAATTGCAATTTCGTAAACATTGTCAGCATTTGTACTGACACATTAATTCCTACACTTGCGTTCCCCCTTCAATATTACTTCGATTTTTTTTCAAATTTACCCCAGTGTAAAATTGTATAAAAACCGCTAAAACTATTCATGATCACTACAATTTATAGTTCATGTCCATCAATCTTAATACTGGTACGTCATATTTTTTTATTATTATTATGGAATGTGTGTGTGTGTGTGTGTTAAGTACACACTACAATGCTGGTCACACAAAGGAGTGACACCAGCACAAACAATATATATTTGCCAGATGTCCTCCTGATCAAGTGAGCCATATGAGGTGTTGATCATATCAGGCGTCATGAACATATACCAGTATGTATGCGTAAATGCAATACATACACAACACTAATCTTATTATCACAGACTCGTACGAACATAGCCAATCTACGTATAATCCTGACAGTAACTAAATAAACACAAAAGTCCCAGGATTCCGACTCCTCCGCCGACCACAACAATGAACTCCCCATAACATTATCTTCGACTGTCACACACCCAACGTACACACACACACACACACATGCCCAACGCACACGCTGACCAATGTTCCGTCAATATTGGACTCTCTAAATAATTATCTCTCTCTCTCTCTCTCTGACTTCTCTCCTCCTCAACCCTATATCCCCCTCCTCTTCTCCTTTCCTCCCCCTCTATCCCCTTTTCCCCCTACCTCCTCTCTTTCCCCATCTCCTTCCCATCCCCATCTCCTCCCCCTTCTAGCCTCCCCCCTTCCGTCAATTATGAAACATGTTGCCCCTCCCCCACCGAGGTTATAAATCACAAGCGTGCCAACAACCAAGTCCTGCTACAATGGCGCAGAATCGATTTCTTATTTCGCACCGTTACTGCTATTTCGGTGGTATTGAGGCGCGGGGGAGCGGCAGCCAGCACGCTCCGTTGGGGGGCGGACCACGGGAGGGGGTCAGGAGTGGGGCGGTTGTGGGGGAGGGGGGTGCAGGGGAGGGGCCGAGGAGGCGGACTGTGATGGGGAGGATCTAAATGAGTTCTTATGATGGCGGTCATGATGGCTGGGGAATAGTGTGTGTGTGTATATATCTTTATGTACAGGTACATAGGCCTACATATTCATTTACAGAGACAAGAAAAATTAGGTTATACTTTCCGCTTCTGCGTGAATTACGATCTGTGATGGGAACTATACTATAGATTCGTTATATTTTCTAAAGTAACGTTAAACACCTTGAAATAAAAGCACGAGTAAAGTACCGTTGCCTTCAGGTCGTAACACCAAGTGTATTAATATTTTAAACCACACAGGTAGAACATCGTGTTATTCAGCATCGTAGGAAAAGCCATTCCAGATTAATACGACTTGATGCCAGTGTTATCTTCAGATCCTGTAAAAGAACGAAATCTGGTCAGTTAATTTAGAAGGAAGGTTATCATATAATAAAGGTCATTTTTCATGCTGAGATACGATGGTAGTTTTTCACTTTACTGCAGACACAAACTTGTCAGCAATGTCCTCATGTTAGAAAGGTTATATTCACGCTCGTCTCAGATCTTAGTGATAGGACATTTTCTACCAAATTTGTTAAAAATATGATCACATTTGTCAAAGATCTAGCATAAAGTAGAAGTGTTACGAGCCTTTCAAATGTACATATGGAGAGATAAAAATCGAGTGAAGGACTCTCTCTCTCTCTCTCTCTCTCTCTCTCTCTCTCTCTCATTATTGCACTCACCACCTTCATATTTAATATTCACCAAAATCTCGCGGATACCCGACTCTTGCAACAAGTCGTTCATCACGGGCCAGACGCGATGATGAACGACGTATCTTCAAACTTTAACGATGATAAAAGCCTCAAGATTCTACTGTGTTAAGCGATTGGAACGTTTTTAAGGGAGGGTTGGGAGGAGGAGGATTGGGGGAGGGGGTATGTGGCGGGTAGAATGACCCCCCAGGGAGATGCGATATACAGAGGAGCAGGAGTCTAGGGGAAATGAAGGGGGACCTAAAGGAGGGGGTGTAAGGGAGGATATTGGAAGGGGGAGCGAGAATCCCTGTGAACGGAAACGCCATTGACGCCAGTCGATGCGTGAAGTTAATCGAAACGGAAAGTTTGTGTGTTGGTCACGGGGACTGAAAATTGAATTCAGGCTAAAACAGAGAGTAAGGTAGTGCTTTGATACGTCGTCGTGGGAGGTAGATTGTGCACGTATACTGTACATGAGACATTTACTCATTTATTTATTAGGGATAGAATATGGCATTTATATATGTTTATATATTGGTGACAATAAGGGGGAGAGCCAGAATCATATTTCACAACATATATCTTTCCCGCAATATAATATTATATCCAGAGGACATTTATTAATCTGGAGGTTAATCCAACGCAGTAATGAAAGCTTTTCTTATCTGGCATTCTTCATCACATTCTTCCTCGCCCTTTTCCTATTATCCTTCCCCCTCTCATCCTTCTTTCTCTCTGCTCCCTCCCCCTCTCGGCCTTACCTCCTTTTTCCCATACACATATTCTCCACTCAACATCCCCTACCCAAATTCCATTTCATTATTCTTTCCTTTACATTGCCTTTTTACCTTTTTTATTCTTCCTATTTTTCGCATTCTTCCTATATCGAATACTTTCTCTTTTGTATTATCATTTTCATTCCTAATATTATCCTTTTATCTTCATATCTACAAATATATAATTGAAAACAAAATACGAAAAACAATCATCATAAATTCTTTCGTCATTCAAAAATAGATTGAAATTAGGTTTTTTGGCATCGGGTCTACATACATCCATAAATCGAGCTGGGTCTTGTGGCAGGTAGTCAAAGCTCCAGAAGGAAAGGTCTTTGGTGGCAGGCAAGTCTTCAAGTCTTAAGAAATCCAGCTGGAGTTTGGGTAACTGGCAGATCATCGGGTATCAGGTAAACGGGCAGGTCGTCGGGGGCATGATAAGAGCATCTGATTTTTTAACAGTTCATGTAGCCGTCTCATAAAGACAGCCACAGAAACAAAGAAATTGGATGCATACACACACACACACACACACACACACACACACACACACACACACACACACACACACCTTCACCACCTCCTCCATTGATCAACGTCCGTTCTACTTTAATCTTAATAGCTTTAGTGTCAACACCGTAGCCATGGGAACTGTCGCGATAACTCATGGCGGCTTCGATTCTTTGGCCTAAGAGAGAGAGAGAGAGAGTGTGTGTGTGTGTGTGTGTGTGTGTGTGTGTAAAAGAAAGGAAGACAGAGAATGTGTGAGAGAGATATGTAAAAACAACACAGAATAACAAAAATGAAGAGAGAAAGATAGAAAAAAAAAAATAGTCCAAACAGGGGGAGAAAACTCGGTGGTGTTTACCTGCTCGCGGCCTGGCTGTATCGTTAATGAGAAAACAAGGTGTACCAGTCTCGTCATCAAGGGGGTAATTTCTAAAGAGATTTGTGTAGGAGACTAGACTTTATGATAACTCTCTTTAAGGTCGACTATCCTGTCTTCGTCCTCCACAACCTAATTTATCTGTACTTGTTTTTCATTATTACATGCAGAAGATGACCAGTTTCTTCCATGATTATAATAATATCCAGTTAATGTAATATTCTATGGTATATTTTTTACAGTATTTTAGTCATACATGATCAAGTGGATATTGTTTTATTGTTTTTATTGTTGAGTCCATCTTTACTGAGTTGTATTATGGTGTCTTATTAGTCGTCAAGAGTTTGTGATGTCTTTGTTCGATGGTGGCAATGTTTTTCTTATCATTTGGTGTGTATGTTCAATCTCATCTTTGCTCCTTATGTCTATTTATCTCTGTCTCTCTCTGATTATCAGTTTATTTCTTATTATCTCATTTTCAACCTCTTTCTCTTATTTTTCACTGCTTTTCCTTAAAATCATATTTCTCTTTATCACTTTCTCTCATACAGTCTATTTACCTGTCCAATCCAATAACCCCTTCTCACGCTGCCTATATCTCAACCTTACCTCCTTCACTTCACTATCCCCACCCTACTTCCCTCACCTCACCATCTCTACCCTATACCTTCCTCACCCTCACCATCTCCACCCCACCTCTCCTCCTCTCATACAAGGCGTGGTTGGCCCCGTGGTATGTGAGTGGTGGTGGTGGTGGTGGTAGGTATGTGGTGGTGGAGGTGGTTAGTGGCTTGACTTAATACGCGTTACAGAGCTTAAGACACATGATTTATGAAGGCATTAGGCGATAATTCATATTGCGTGAGGGTAATTGAATGAATATTAAATGAAAAGGTCGCCACTCAGGGATTCTATACTACCAACATAAGTAGAGAGAGGAGAGAGAGAGAGAGAGATGAGGGGGAAGCGACATAATGAGAGAGAGAAGAGAGAGAGTCTTCCTCAAGCATATAAAGGTCTGGAAGTCTGGAAGAAGTTGGGTTAATCACTAAGATAAGAAGAGAGAGAGACAGAGAACGATGATGATGATGATGATGATGAGAAAGATCATGATGAAAGGTGTATGTGTAGGATGGAGTGTGAGTGTATGAGCGTCTGTATATATCTGCATTTTTTGTGCTCACGTGTGTTAAATGTGAATATATTGTGAGACAAAGCAAAATTTCTTTCGAGTAAAATTATCCACAGAAAAATTTCCCTGTAGACCTTTAAGATGTTCCAGGAGGTCCGACACTCCATCACTACCACAGTCCCTTCTATGTAACCACAAATCCATCAACATCTCAGACGACACGAACCATGCAAAACAAACCCATAATCTAGCCACACCCAACCATACATTTCTACGGTCATTTCGGTAATATTAAGGTAGATCTGGTTGACTCGTGTTGACTGCCAAGCCTATTCATAACATACTCATACCTATTCATATTATCCTCTGGTCGTCCTGAAGTAAGTTTAGGTTGGTTCACGTTGACTCCTATTGTTAATATCATCTCGTACCTGGCTCGTACCTGGCTCGTACCTGGGTTGTACTGTACCTAGGTCGTATATCATGGACGAAACTCAAACACAAAACCTTCAGCAAAACCCACAGAATAAATCGTACACAAAACAGAGACACATTGGCCTCTCACAGAGCTGAACCAGTCGCGGTGTTAGTGGTTGCAAAGGAATAACCCCAGTTGTTGCATAAATCAAGGTGGTGGTTTAACGTGTGCTAATTATAGTCATTACACGGGAGGAGATTAAGCTAATAACCCTAATTATGACTGTAATGCAGCAAGCAGGTTCAATTATTGTAAAAGATACGGTCGTCGGTGTCTGCGTGTTGGGAGTCTGGACTGCGTATTGTTAGTGTTAGCATTGTGTCTTATATACAGGTAAAAGTTGATTAGTAATACCTGGTCGAAGTATCCAGGTGTGTTTTTTCTCCAAATTATATCTCATGTATTCAGTTACTATCAGAAAGTGATGTTTTGAGGGTTATTTTGTTATCTTTCTACTTCTTTGTGTCTGTCTCTTTGTTTATCTTTATTTATCACGCTCTGTCTTTCTGTGTGTGTGTCTGGCTGTATTTCTCCCTCTTCTTTTTTTTCAGCTCCTACTCTTATTGTGTCTTCCTTGTCTTTATTCCTCTTTCTCTTTTCCAATAGTTTCCTGTGTTTCTTTTTTTTATTTTATGAGATTTAATCACAAAACAAGATAGCATTTATTAAATTTCTTTCTTTTTTTCCTTTACCCAAGTTTTGTGATTGAATGTTTCACTTTCAATGTGTGTCTTTCTTTTGAATTCTCTCAGTTGCATGAACGAAAAATCGCTTCTTTCTAAAAATATGTGGGTTTTTTTTTATTTGGGCGTTCGTGTTTTCTCTTTTTCTCTTTCTTGGTTTTCATTTTCATATTTGCCTTATATTCCATGTTTATTTTTTCGATTTATTTCGGATCTTTTCTTTCTGGAACTTAAGTGTATTTCTTTTTACATTTACGACCCCCCTCTCTTTATTTTTATCTACCTCCTCCTGCTTCTTTACGTCTTTCAATTCTGTCCCTCTGTATGCCTCACTTTTTCTCTCTCTACCTCAGGTCTTTTCACCCCTTTGCTTTTCTCTTCTCGTTCGTACTGTTCGTTACAACTACTGTCTGTTTCTGTGTTGTTTTGTGTAAATTTATCTCATTCTCTTACTCTTCCCTATTTCTCTTCCCTCCACTTACATCTCTATTCCCTTCTATCCCTGTCTCTCACTCTCTCTTCCTCTCTCTCTCGTTCCTCCCTGCTGTTTTCCCTCCCCTCTCTTTCCACCTGGTTGGGTCTTGTTTTTATCCGAGAGTTTCCCCCTCCACCTCCCCCCCCTAAGGGCCCACCACCACCACTGCCTCCAAAGCTCATCGATCATTTCTCAAAAGTCTTCGTCTTTCCCTATCATTCATTTTAAATTTCTAACCCTCTAGAGAAACACCCAACTTATGAATTTTGTTCAGCCTCATATACGAAAACATTCCTGAAAAAAGTGAATACGTAATTACGGGTTCTTACCGGAAGCAATGTTGTAAACATTTCCAGCATTATCTTCCAGGATCCAGTTGTAGAGATGCTGGAATCATAAGAATCACACCAGAATAGAAGCTGGGAAGAGGAGAGGCGGTGGTGGCGGCGTCGGTAGTGGAGGCAGCAGCAGCATCCTCCAGCGGCAACCTCCCCGCCCTCACACACAAAATCCTCTGGAAAGGGGCCGGGAGGAGAGGGAAGGAGAGGGGCAGGGTAGGGGAAGGAGTGAGGGAGAGACAGGAAGGGAGGAGGAGGAGAGTGAGAGAGATAGAGAGAGGGAGGGGAAAAAAGCATAAAAAAAGAACTTTCGACTGGAAGGTTTAATGAGATTTTCTGGATCCGTCAGGCAGACCCGGGACCAATATTTTCTCCAGGGGAATCTTGAGGGCGGTGTAGTGAGGGGATCAGCAATATTGCACACACACATCCATAACCGTGTCAACTGGGCGGCCCCCACCCGTCGTATCATAGCTAGGAAAAAAACAGGAAAACTGGAATTATTAAGTCTTGTGGATATATGGTGGATGTCATACTGTGGATGTGTGAGTGTATGTATGTGTGTGTGTGTTTGGATTAGTGTGGGTATGTACGTGGGGATGTACGCGGATGTATAATTATGTGTATATGTTTGGATGAGTGTGGATGTATCTATGTATTTATGCGTTAGCCGATCTATGTGTTGCTGGGTGTTGGGTGTTGGTGTATATGTATGTGAATATGTGTGAGAAGGAGGGTTTGTGTAGGTGTGTGTATGTTTGTGTTGGAGTATTGCTGTGGGTGCTTGTATATGTTGAGTGGGGTGTTGATGGGTGTATATGTATGCATGCGTGGGTAGATTCGAGTATTTGTGCGCGTGCGTATATGTGTACAGTAAATATGCATGCGTGTGCCTGTATTTTTGCGATCATACACGTTTAAATGCGTGGGTACGTTAGCACGCTAGTATACTGTCTGATGTGTATCCACCCATGAAGGTCTCAAAGTCTCCTAATGGAACATATTGACGTTTTAACGCCATTGTAACCTGTCGAGTGATTTGCGACTGCGTAGTTATGATGTATGTTGATTCAATAATTCTACCCCTGTACACTACATACTATCTCACTTTCACTTAGAGGATATATATATATATATATATATATATATATATATATATATATATATATATATATATATATATATATATATATATATATATATATATATATATATATATATATATATATATATATATATACCGGTATATCCAGTAACTCAAAATATAAAAACAATATATATACCAACATGCCCTCTACGTTTTTCAGTTGTATTTAATATCACAGAAAAATATATGCCAGTCGACGTAACAGAAAAGAAAATAGAAATGAACCAGAACTCAGCATTTTCCCGGAATTTATAACACGCAGGGAAATAATACACACAAATGCATGAAAAAACTACCTAACCCTCCCCCCTAAAACTCAACATTTCCAAGTAACGTTTAACGCCAAAAAATGTTACACAAAGAAAAATTTCCCTCCCTAACTTTGAAATACCCACCCTCAAACTCTCAGCATTTACCAGTAGTATTTATCACGGTGAAAATGGACTCAGTTGTCAAAACACGAAGTATAAACTAAACCCTGAATTACAAAGGGGAGGGAAATACTCACCATCACATCTGGCTTTGAGGAAAAGGACCATCGCTCCCCTTCCACCTCCCCTCCCTCCCCCAAGCCTCGAATTCTCCATCATACCGAGAACGAAAATGTAGTCATTCAGAACAAATTTTTATATCTGTGTATTTGGTGTAACTTTCCCCCTGAGGACAGCCAGGGGATCAGACCAGCCGAGGGGAGAGTATGCAGGGCATGTCCGTCCAATCCCCGTGGTAGGGGGAGAGGAGAGGAGGGGGAGGGACGGGGAGACACAAGGACTGGCAAGGCAGAAGAGGAGGGGAGATGAGAGAAGGGCGGGATAGAACGGAAGAGACGAGGGATTGGTGAGGTAGAATGGAAGAAGGGAGAGTAAAGAGGGGGGCGAGGGGAAAGGGGGGTAAGAGGGGAAGAATGAGTAAAGGAAGGGAGGCGGAGTAGAGGCTGGTTGGCTGGCTCCCTGCCTGAAGGGACGTCGGGTGTCAGGAGGGGAAATAATGGCCGATTATCATGCAGCCTTTTGTACTGAGGGGATCACTTTACCTCCATGTTAAAACACCCGAGCTTCAGTGTGTGTGTGTGTGTGTGTGTGGCTCATCTCGTTTTCTTCCCCTTTTCACTAGCTTTAATCATTCAAACCTCATTTTCCCCGACACTCCACCTCATTTAAATCACCCTAGATTAACCGGAGATCATTATCACATAACCAGGGGAGAATAAATAGAGATGGTAGCGACTAGAGGGGGGAGGGGTGAGTAGAGTCCGTAACATGTAAGGGGGTAGAATAGGGTCCGGAGTAACTAGGGTGAGGAATTGGGTGTAAAGTGCAGGGTACTAGAGAAAACATCGTCGTATAAGTTGCATTCTTTCTTGGTGTATTGAGGTCGTTGTGGAGAGACTCGAGTTTTGTGTGTGTGTGTGTGTGTGTGTGTGTGTGTGTATGTGTCAGTAGTGTTTTTGTTATCAAGTAAAATTCAACGTTGTTTTGTTTTACTCATAAAGAAGAATACATACTTGTGTCTGTCTGTTCTCTTGTTGTTACTCTTCTTAACTCATCAAAGGAATTCTTCGTTAACTTGTAAATAAAAAAAGAACGAAGAATAATGTGCGATCTGTTTTCGGAGTTTCACGAAGATGAAGAATAAGATACTAAAATCAAAGACAGTAACACAGGCCTTATACAAAAGAGACACTAAACAAATACTAAAACTAACCTGAACAACCATCACCATTACGACTACTACCACCACCACCACCACCACCACCCGTGCTGCCGTCCACAAGTCATTAGGGAACAGCACCCAACACCGCCGCCGCCCTCTCGAAACACAGCATTAGGAACAGCAGTAGCCGACAGAAGCGCCAGTAACAGCAAACAAGGAGACATGACGACCCGAAGCAGCAGCAGCAAAGGCACACGACAGTTAGGTAACAATTCAGAAGCAGCAGCAACAATAACAGCAGATACAGCGTATGCAGGATAACAGCGGAAACATAACAAAAAACTTCAGAACCTGTAGAAAAAAGAACACAACCGCTACTGAACCAACAACATTTCAGATCAACAACAACAGATATCACAACACCAAGAACAACAGCAACAGCAATAAAAACAACAACAACAGCAGTAACATCAACAAAAATTACAACAACAATAACAATACGACAAAAAACAACAATATAATCAGCAACAGCAAAAACATCAGGAACAGTAACAGTAGTAGGAGCAGGAACAGCAACAACAGCAACAGGAACAGCAGTAGTCATGCTTCCTCTGCATACAGCGGTTCCTCGGCGCTCCTGAGGTCGTTTAGTGCAGGCGGTGCTGGAGAAATTGGTGTGGCAGGACCCTGGACACTGGCCCTACAACGTTCTCTTGCGCTATATTGACTTGCCACGCCATTCATATTTCACGGCCGGGCTACAATATGAGTGGTTCCTCCGTGTCGACAGAGAGGCTTTATTAATGGCTAGTCGCCCAGATCGCAAACATAACTATATGTGCTGGGCTACTGTGTGCGTGTGTGTACGTTTGTGTGTGTGTGTGTGTGTGTATACGTATGTGGGTGTTTGTGTGTACACTTGGTAGTGGAGGAGTTGATAGGGATGTGTGTGTGTGTGTGTGTGTGTGTGGTTTATGTATACACTAGGTGGTAGTAGAATTGATGTGTGTGTGTGTGTGTGTGTGTGTGTGTGTTAATACCCTGATGCTATTTAGGGTTTATTACGTGCGAGGACACGTGTGTACATGTGTATGAGTGTGTATTTCTAGCTGCATGCATATGTTGAGATGTATGTATGTGTTTGTAAATGTATACATGTGTGTGAGGATGTGTGTATGTGCACAGCGTATGCATGTGTATGTTTGCGTACGTTTCCATTAATGACTGACATAGATCATGACGGGGCAGGACAGTGCATGGTGCAGCGGCCAAAACAATTAATAATAACTTACAACTTTGTTGATTAATAACCTGTGTGTCGATGACTTGTTCGGTGGTAGTTTTGTTGTTGTTATTTTTATGACTATAACTTACCGATTGATCTCTTATACATTGACATAGTTTTTATTCATAACATACTGTATATTATTAATAATCCCTATTCTTGATAAATTACTTGGTGATTATCTATCACTATTAAATTGTCTCTCTTTGATTTTTACGACGTAACTTTCCCAGTATCAATTTCTTAGTGATTAAACTAATTGCTGTTACAACATAATAAGGAATGGTTGGGTTAGGTTAGGTTAGGTTAGGTTAGGTTAGGTGAGGTGAGCTGCTCCATAATTTCTATGCTACGAGGGCGACTACTATAGTAAGACAGTGGAAATTATTGGCGACAGTCTTCAGTAATTGAGAGATGAAATAATTGAGTAATTGATAGACAAATCGGAAAGAATTCATGACCAGCCGATATTAATTAAAACACAGAGGGAATAATTGGAGACCAATAAACTTATGTAATATCGGGTGTTAAAAATCGGTAGCCAAGTAGGATAATCGGCCATTAAAAAGGGGGAACAAACTATAATTAATGTGCATAACCGATTCCCATTCAACATAACCGAACAAATTAAGTGGACTAATGAACAGTAAATTTAATTATCAATTAGATAATTAACAAGATGAATTATAAGGCGTGTTGCCCCCTCGACCCTATTATTCTGTAACCACACTGATAATTATAGAAATGAGTTGATAATTAGAGAATTAACTAATTTATTTAATTAACCCTCGTCTCCCTCTCTTACACATACTCCATACTCTATTCCCCTCTCTCTTATCCCTCTCGCTTTTCATTCTCTCTCCTTTCACATCCCCTATCCCTCCCTATCTTTCCTTTCACCCCCTCTCTTTCCCCATTTCCCTTCTCCCACCCTCTCCCTTCTCACCCCTACCTCCTCCTCCCTTTCACCTTTTCTCTCTCTCTTTTCCCTCTCACCCACACCCATCCTCTCCCCTTCCTCTTCCCACCCCCTTCTCACCCCCTTCTCACCCCAACCAGCTCTCTCCCTCCTAGCAATTAGTCCTTGCACGCACTCTAACCCAACAGATCGGTTTTTGTGAGAGTGTTAGACAAAGTACCTCTTTTGGCTTCTACCTGGTTATGGGGGTGTCGCAGAGGTGTGAGTGTGGGAGGGAGGGAGGGACGATGAGAGAGGTTGGTGATACTTGACATGTTATTAATGGCTAAATTGGGCTGATATATGAATGGGAATAACGGAGAACATATGATGTTTATATTTTACTTTTTGTAGGTTTTTTTATCCAGTATATTTTAGTTCACTCGCTCACACACACACACACCCACACACACACACACACACACACACACACACACATATATATATATATATATATATATATATATATATATATATATATATATATATATATATATATATATATATATATATATATATATATATATATATATACATATATATATAAATATATATATATATATATGTATGTATATATAGATATAGATATATGTATGTGTGTGTGTGTAAATATATAAATATAATATAAAAACAGACAAAAATAGAAGCTTAATAAAAATAAATAAATAAAACACAGAAGTAGATAACAAAAAGGTGTAAATATTAACTCCAGGTAGGTAAGAGGGTCATAGCCACACCTCAGTCACTCAGTCCACTGTGGTCACCATTTTGTGTTTAATATACCTACACCGTTCTGGGAGGGTCGCTGCCTACCTCCACTACAACCCTCCCTCCCTGCCCTTGTGTGTGTGTGTGTGTGTGTGTGTGTGTGTGTGTGTTTCCCTACTCACAGACAGAGAGACACACACACACACACACACACTGAAGAAATCATATAATAAATCATACGTTTTTCCAGTTTTTTTGTCGACGAATAAAAATAAAAATATATATGAATATACGATGGAGGAATATATATATATATTCATAAGATGGAATAATAATCCGGATGGAGAAATAAACTGGGGAAGGCCTTGGTCTCACGACATGAACTATTGATCAGAAAACAGGAAGCCTCAGCGAGAGTATAGGCGGAGGAGGAGGAGGATGATGACGAAGACTAAGAGAAGAAGGGAGGAATGGGAAGAGGATTAACATTTTTTAACTTTATATCCTTTTATTTTTATTAGTTTCTGTCCTTCTGTGGTTGAGGTTGTCTTGTCCGTCAACAATTGTGTGAGATGCTCTTCGTATAGGCTTATGTGGAGGAGAAGGAGGAGTAGGGGTTTATTGGTGTAATTATGTTCAACTGGTTATTGGTTTTACAAGTTGGAGGGGTTAGGGAGAGGTCGGGGAGGGGCTGGAGACTGGTTGGGTATGGGTGGGTACTTTCCGTCTCAATGATAGTGTTTTTATTGCCCTATTTTCTACGGCCAATTTAATTTGGTTTTCTTCCTTATTTTCTTCTTCGTTTCGCTCTGTCCCTCATGAAGCTCCTGAGGTATTTCCCAAACCCAGATAATCCCTAATTTTATTGCTCAATTTTCTTAAGCTGTTGGACTGACTTGACCTCAGTTTTCTTCCCTTTTTTATTCCAAACTCAAACAAGTGTAAGTAAGAAGTATTACCTTTACGTCACAAATGATACCTCAGACCTCGTCCTTGGTATAAAAAATTCAGCTCTTTTTTTTTCCCGAACCGAAGCAACTGAATCCTCAACTATATATATTACAAAGTGACATACGACTTTCATCCTGGATACAAAAAACTCAACAGGCAAGATTTTTTTCCCCAACTAAAGCAACTAAAACCCTTAGTACGTATATTTACACAATGACATACGTCCCTCGTCCTGAAAATAAATATATACAAATCCTCTCTCTCGTGGCCATAAAATTACGCTTTAGGTTGTAATAAATGAAGAAGTGGGATGATTGAACTAGATAAACACAACACAGCCGAGGATATAGACAGCGTTCCTTACTTCCCGCATGCACTGGGCCGAGAACAGTGTAACATTGGTGAGGCGGCTGCGTGACAGTGGTGAGCGTGTGATTTACTGCGTGATAAATATGAGGAAGGTATTGCTGGCCTCCCTCCCCCCTTGTAATTGAGAGCTTCCCAAACTGATTCCTGCTATTCCTACACTCTCTTCCTTGTCCAGGGCGATTTACGGAGAGGGAGACCAAGTGTGTGTGTGTGTGTGTGTGTGTGGATATTCCTGTGCGTTTTTCCCCACGTGCGTGTCTGCTCAGGCACTGTCTAGCACGTACTGTACATTTTTCTTTATGCATCTGAAATAATGTAAATTACTCTTGGAAGCTATTTTAGGCAATCATCTACTTGGACTCGTTTGTATGCGCGAACTTTCTTTCTCACACACACACACACACACACACACACACACACACACACACGTACACACGCACACACACACACACACACACATAAGCAAACATTCATAATTACTAATAAACATGTACAAACACGTTTCTCTCTCTCTCTCTTTCTCTCTACTCACATACACGCGACCAATCCCCTCCCTCCTCCCCCATCCCACTAACTCCCTTCTCTCTTCCCCACACCACACAGGAGAACCAGGGACGGTGGTGGCGGCGAGCGTGGCCGTATCTGGCACTCTTGGCCCTGTGCCACTACCACCTACCTCCCCCCTTTCTTCTCCTCTCCCCCTACCCCTCCCCCTTCCCCCCTCGTCACGTCACCCTGCTGGCACCGCTCATCACCACCCCGTCTCATGCCTCACGATAATTTTACTCCACGCTACTCACGTCACCTGATCCACCTCCTACCACCACCTGATCCACCACCTGAGCTACCACCTACCACCACCTGATCCTCCACCTACCACCACCTCTTCCACCATCTACCACCACCTGATCCTCCACCTACCACCACCTCATCCACCATCTACCACCACCTCATCCACCACCTACCACCACCTCATCCACCACCTGTAATAAAGGAACCAATACGTAGATGTCTGTTATGCTCTGTGATGAAGACTACACAGGCATGTCGTCAGTACAGGTGGTAAAACTTGTTTGCGTAGACTCGGGTTCAAAAATTGTATAGTTACACATTTACCAAAGACCTAATAAGCAGTTCGTACACACACACACACACATTAATCCCTCATCTAACCCGGAACTTAACTCTTCTATTTCCACTTATTCTTACCGTCGTTTCACTTAAAGTCATCGTATTTTCAAGGAACACGATCCTGACGTAAAGAGAAGTCGCCCTGTACCATAAAAGCTCGTGACTTAACCTGTATATGATAACAAACGTACCTAACACCTCCTAAACCCGAGAAAAGATCGTCACTTGGGTTAGTAGAAGACATCGCCGGCATCACTTCAAAGCCTTCCTGCCAGCTGCGCCACGCCACTTGAGGAGTATCGTTACAGTATCAACTTCTTACTTGGCATATCAGTCGCTTACCTGACGTATGACTCGTTTTTAAGACATCAACTCTCGAGTAGTCAACACACAGGACCTCCACTGAAGTATAATGTGTTTTGTTTTGTACCTAATTGAATTCGAGAATATAATTGCATGGTTTTTAATGTTTGCGGATAATTTCTGAATCTGTTCTTTCGTCTTTACCAACTCATGGCTTTTGCTATTTGATAGTTGCTTATTGTATTGCTATTAAATAATTTTTAATACATTAGAGGAGAAAGAAAAGACTCGCATATCGACAATACATCCGAAGTACGTGATATAGTAAGCGAAGAAGTAGTAATGTATGATCTAAATCACAAGGAAGGTTTAAGATGACTCACTACCGTCTGTCTGTAAGAGCACGAAGCGAGACCAGAAACCTGAAGCATCTTTGATCATCCTCGTTGTTGCTGCTCTCTGAACTATAAACAGTATATATCTCCACCACTACCACACACCACCAGACACCATGACTATCACGACTACCACTACTACTACCACCACACAACACCACCATCACCACCACACACCACCACCAATACCACCCCCACCACCACCATTACCACCACCACTACCACCACACTAAGAGATGACAAGATGATTCATTGCTTGCTTAAGTTGCGCCGCCCCTCAGCCAGACCGACCAGGGGTGAGTCACATGAACGCTCTTGATGTGTTGGGTGATCCGCCTGTAGTGAAGGTTGTATCCACCTGTGACAGACAGACAGACAGACAGACATACAGACAGATAGATAGATGGATAGATAGATAGATAGATAATCAGTTAAATCGTCATATAAGTCTATCCTGTCCACTGATTCAGCGAATACAACAGAGACATTGTTTAAGGAATCTGACTGAAATACAAGAATGAATCAAGGACGATTAGTATTATTGAATTCTTACCACTCGAAATATATTCTTCTTTCTTCTTCTTCAGTTTATCTACATTTAGTTCGATTAACTTTATATGTAAGTTCCAGTGTTGATTTTTTCAATATTTTTTTATGAATGTGATGTGAATTTTCGAAATAAGAATCGTTTCCTTCACGACTTTTAGATTATCGCTGGCCAGTAAACCCCTTAAAGATATTTGTTTTGTCTGTATATAGAAAATATTACGTATTTGCATCTAAATCTAAACACAAATAGATCTGAAATTAGAGAAGAAAACACCTTTTATATGTGAGATTCATAATTTTCCGAATATTAGCATATCTGAACTTTTCACATCATGCGGAACGACAGCTCACCCGTTATACGTCATATATTAAACATTAAGCCGAGCAAGAGCCGGGCCAGGGAGCAGCAGCCGCGAGACACCACCACACCACCACGCTGTAAATCATCCCGAGAAACTCATAAAGAACTCAGCGTACCGAACCATGCCAAAAAAAAAAATAATATATATATATATATATCTCACAAAAAACGTAATTCTCTACCCCCCTCCCTCCCCCTCATTTTACCATTTTCGTTGTGACGCTGCAAAATAACAGCCACAGCACGTTCACGGCCCCCGCCCGTGGGTGGCCAGGCGAGAAGGTAATGAATTCTCACGCCCACACGCCCTCACACGTCATCCTGTGTGTTCAAGTGTATGCTTATCTGAGGTCAAAAAGACTTGCAGTTATATTCACACCTTGAAACATATCCAACAGGTTCTTAACACTCGTAGTTGTGTCTCCCTGTGACCTCCCCCCTTCCTTCCCCTCCCCCTCACGTCCCCCTCCATTCCCCCCTCTCCCCTCTCCCTCCTTGCAAGTGGGTGGTGGCCATATACTGTAGAGTATAGGGCGGGTTGTTTTGATTTTTGGTTCTGCTGCTGCTCTAGACATGTACACACACACGCGCACACACACACACACACACACACACACACACACACACACACACACACACACACACACACACACACACACACACACACACACACACACACACACACACACAAGCGCCATGTGGCAAAATCAAATTATCATTGACGGTGTAGGTACAGAGTCAAGCTTCACTAGGCCCTCCACCATTTAGACTCGCCTGAGGGGGTGTGACTCCCGCTGATGCCTGACTCTTTGACGGATGGTGTGACTCGACGATCCTCGAGCCAATCTCTAATATAAATTGTATGAATTCAAATGCTGGGAGTGGAACGTCCGAACTTGGCTGCTGAGAACTATCCATTGTTTATCAACGTCGGTGCCGAGGACTTACAAGGTGCACTTACTTGCAACTAGAAGTATTTGCCATGACAGCTTAACACATGAGCAGCCATGAATTGAAAATACCTGCTTTTCGACCACAATAGCTCGCTCACCATTTACTGCATCACTTCTCTATAAATGCATAGTATCCATTATGATAAGATTCCCGCTATCTTTAACGTAGGGAATGAACTCATAATATTTACAAGACACCTTAAGACGTAAGAAAGCTTGATATTTCGTTAAATCTAAAATTTCCATCAGTAATAGACTAAAGGAGCATTAAGCGAGAAGTGGTATAATAACCGGATCTTGGTGGACGGATAAATGGACCTTGACATTATGACAGAGAGTCGGGGTCATTCCGGAGCACGTAAATCTGAGGCAGCTCCTTTCAGATCAACAGCCTCGCCGCGACGTGCACCTCTTTTGACCGACCTGCAAGCCCGGGGGTGAAGTAGGGTAGGGGGTGGGGGTCGGTGGACGTCCCAAGCGGTAATGTTTATTCTTAGGCTTTAAGAAAACGGGATGGGGGTGGATCTTGAGCCAATATATTCTTTGCTGAGGCTATTGAAGATGTGAGTTAAAAAAGAAGACATAAAAATAATAATTACTTTTCCTTTATTTCTATCGTAGTTTTATTCCTTAATGTTTTGCAAATTGATGTTTTATATTCAAGAGGACTGTTAGCATGTTCTCTCACTCTCTCTCTCTCTCTCTCTCTCTCTCTCTCTCTCTCTCTCTCTCTCTCTCTCTCTCTGCATCAATAATTAACGTTGCATGGTCGATTTGTTTTATGTTCAGGTTGTTAGCTATTAATAGGAATTGCTTGCTGGAAATCATTAATAAAATCAACCGTGTGAGAAAGGAATTCAATTAGTGTAGAAAATAACGTGTCAGCTCTTTCTACGAAGCCATGAGGTCAGTTAAACACACCTGCAGGGACCTTAAGAAAACACCTGATAACACACCTGCTAACTTGGCAACACACGTAAGACTACACCTGTCACCACAGCTGAAAATACACCTGTCACCACACTGGCCAACACACCTGCCAGTGCATTTTTATTGAAACACCTGGTAAAACATCTGCTTAATGTTTGTTACTGAGGTGACTGTACACACACACACACACACACATGCGCACACACCTAAACCCCTTCCTCCACAATAGCCTACCCCCTCCTAAATATTTCCCCCCTAAACACACAAACACACACTTACCCTCGAAGCTTCACATAAACAATACCTCTCGCTCCTCCCACCCCCCCAAAAAATCAGACACATTAAAGATAGTAAAAAAAGAGAGAAAGAGTTAATTACCCATTAGGTTAAAACTCCTGAGCCTGGGTTCATTAAGCTAATTGTTTACTGTGGCGAACAATAACACTGATTGGGTTGTTTTAATTACTCAGATAAAGATCTCGCCTGGTTTAAAACACGGACTTGTTTATCGCTAATCGACGACCCTCAGAGCTTCTTCCTCTCTCTCTCTCTCTTTGTTTGTTTGTTTGTTTGTTTGTTTGTTTGTTTCTTTATCCCCTCTCTTTTTCTCTCAAGAACAATATGATGTATGGGAGGGAAAATAGGAGAAGAAAAGACAAAAGAAGAACAACAATTTATACAGATAACTAGAAGGACAGCGAAAGAGACGATAATTATGTAATTACTGAAGCTTAGAGAGAAAAAAATCGAGAATAAATTAATGTATTGGATATATAAAAAACTAAAGTAAGTCATTGCGTTCCTCATTAATTTACTCTGTGGAACGAAGAAAATTATAATAAATAATAACGTAATTCATTTTGTTATCAGACAATATCAGAAACATACACAAAATTCATACCTAAAAATATAACATCTACTCAAACTATATATAAAAATGTTAAAAAGAACCAAAAGTAAAATACCAGTATACTAGAACATTAATACCATCTCTCATATAGCCCTCAAGCTAATATCTTGATCGGTGTAAGAAATAATCAAATTCATGGTATAGAAATTTATTGTTTACAAATACACAACACATATAGAATTATAGACTCAATACACACATCATTCGGAGTCTAGTCAAGTTACGCTAAATAGTACACAATAGTAAAGATAAGTCAATATTGTTTAGCTGGACAATAGTACCGGATGTGATAAATTTGCATATTATTTAGAATGTTAATTTTGCACTCTCACCCGGAACTGGGATTATATCGATGAAATAGACAGACAGACAGTAACCTGATGAAGGGAGTGAAGGGGACTAACCGAAGACAAGAAAATAAAATAAATGGAAGAGGAGGAGGAAAATAGTGACTAAAAGAAATAAAAGGGAAGATGGATGCAATAAGAAGACGAAGAGGAAGATAAGTATGTAAGAAGAGGGATAGAGGGTGAAGGAGTAGGAGGAGGAAGATTGCTTGCATGTAGGGTGCAAGAGTACTGTAGGAGGAAAAGAGAGGAGGAAGAGGAAGAGAAGGAGAAGGGGGGAAGACTGCTAGCACGTAAGAGGAAGAGGAGGGTAAGGTGGGAGGAGAGGATGATGGAGAGACGGACCTGGGAGGGGGGGAGGGGAGAGACAGAGGGGTGGTTGGTGGGTTGGTAGGAGAGAGGGAGAGGGGAGGAGTGTGTGTGTGTGTTATCCACGTTGATTGGTCGGTGAGGTCATTAGCGTTGCGGGAGTGGATTGGCCACTGCGCCTGGGCCGGACATATGACAAATGCGCTACCTCATTCTCCCCAAACCTCCTTGTCACTGGCGGATCAGGGCGACTTTGTATAATTATTTCCATTACTCTGGATGCTTTATGGCCAACTTCTTTTAGTGTTAACCCCTCTGGCTGCTGCTGCTGTGTTATGCGTTATGTTAAGGTGTGTGTGTGTGTGTGTGTTTGCATTCCTACATACATACATACATACATACATACATACATACATACTGTACAAGGCAAAATCACCCAAATTATTCATAATACATTCTTACATGCACAAGGTCTTAAACCCACGCAAGCAATATTTGATCTCAAGACGCTAAGGCAAGAACATTAAGTTTCTATCTACCATCACTGTATCTGTTCAGGCGTTCCCTATAACCATGCAAACACATCAGTGGATTTGGATTAACACACGCGCAAGAAAATACAAGAAAAATAATCCAAAATCAGTCTTTCAACCACAATCCAATGAATTTTTCCAGCACTTGGAGGAGGGAAAAAAGTTTCAAAAGAGAATGAAAAGTCTGGGGTATTTTAGCAGGTAATTTCCCACGTATATTTTTCCCTTTTTCTTTTCTCTCTCTCTATTTTTTTCTCTGGTGGAGTTGCCGTAGCGCCCCCGTGACTCTGATGGAAGAGCCTCATTTGAACTTGTCAGCCTCTCTGAGGTCTTTATCTGCCCCGCACCACACTCTCAATAAAGGTCCTCATGCCGCACCTACCACCACCTTCCACCCCTGCTGTTTGTGGTGATGGTGTTGGTGATGGTGATGATGATGGTGGTGGTGATTGTTGTGCTAGTGTTGTTAGTGTTGGTGATGCTGCTGTTCCTGTCCTTTCTGCTGCTATTATTGCTGCTGCCACAATTCACCATCAATACCGCCTGATGGAGTGGAGAAGGGAGTAATGGAAGGAAATGGAAAGCCAAAGATAGAAAAGTTGACAGGGATAAAAAGTAAGGGGGAGAGGAAAACGGAGTCAAGGGAAGAAGGAGAGGAAGATAGTGTCAGGGTGAAGCGGAAGCCAGATAAGACAAAAATGAAGATGGGTAAGAGGAGGAAGTCGTATAGTGAGAAATGGTTTAAAGGAGAGAGACTCAAATGGAAGAAGGAATAGAGTGAGAAAGAAGATGGTATAGTAGGGAGACATCTCGTGTTAGCTTGACGTAAGAAATTGATACTCATCTCCTCGTAATGAATTTAGATCAAACTATCTCCTGAATTTGTTGCGAGTCATTAGTCTGTTAAGAAGGTTCACATACACTCATTAAACTTTTCACTTTCTGTCACTGACCTTAACATATCATAATCTAGATACCAATGAACCTTACTGCTTTAAGATCAAATGATAGGAATTGATGCTCTTTTTTTCCACTACTTCTTCGTCTACCTGAGCTTTATCATTTAACGACACTTCCCCTCATCACTTCTTGTCTCTGTTTCCATCATTATCCATCTCTCTCTCACCTGTACCTGATATTATCCTCTCCGGATCTTCCTCTAACATCATCATCACCACCTTCTATCCCCCCTCCTTCTCCTAACTATATTTTCCCTCTTCCTCATCCATCGCCATCATCTCCCAAAGCCATCAACTCCCTCCTCCTCCTTCTGTCTCTTTCTCACTAACTTATCTTTCACCATTATCATCATTCACATCACCTGCAACCCTCTACTCCTCTTTCCTTCCCCTATCCTATCCCTTATTTACCCTTTCTCTCTCCCATTGCCGAAACAACCTTTCGCCCGCCCAGCTTCCCATCCAATCCCCCCGCCTCTTCCTCCAATCCTCCACGGCTTCCTCCCTCCCCCCACCCCAACCCTTTTGATGCAGCAGTCCTCCCTCCATTGCCTCTAGTGGCCCCGGCGGACCAGAGTGTGATAAAGCGAAGTATTTTGTCACCGCTGTGGGTCTATTGTCGTGTCATGACCTCTGCCAGGTTACGAGCTTCGGCCGGCCAAGATAGGGTCGGGTGCTGGCCAAGGTTATCACTGCCGAGATCATTATAGGTTCTAGATGACCCGTAGCCATGTGAGGAGGAGAGCGATTTGAGAGGGTCGTTTGTCATCCCAGCTTTAATACTTGGGGTTAATTCTTCCTGGCTTCGATGAGGTGATTCTCTCCCCTTATAAATATATATATTCATCACTCCCCTGTGTGTGTGTGTGTGTGTGTGTGCGTGCGCGTGCGTGCGCATTCGTTTTGTGTAGTTGACATACTTCATTTTAGTAAGTTATGTCCAATTAACGCAATAATATTCATGATTTATATTTCACTGTTTTCATCGCTTCGGTCGAACTATCCACCTGATGTTAGTATTATTGGTGGCTATATTTCACCTTGTCAGTAGGTCATTAACAAAGTAAGTAAAAACAACGTCGATTTAGGAGCTTGGCTGAGTACCTCACATTATCAAGCACCTGGCGACGTATCATAACATTATCAAGGTATCAGTCAGGCCTGTGGTATCAGTCGTCTTAAAGAACGAGAATAATGCAGTATTAGAACCTGCCCACGTCATGAATATCATTATGTATTGCCTGCTTATTGCTTACTGCAGGAAAAAAAAGCTAAGCCACGAAAGACCACAGAGATCAAAATAGCGTTTTGCACCAGAGGGAAGTTCGACCATATCGCTGTTGTTTATCTCTTCCGTCTGGCCATGATCCCTTCAAATCCTACTTTATCACACGTGTCTAAACTGTAAATATTTAGAGTCTTGGCAGTGGCACTGTTGCTGGTGCCACACACACCTGATTTATCCTCTATCCTAACCCCCCACCTAGCCCTCATTCCCTCTCTCTCCCTTACCTGTGACATTACTCCTACCTGACTATCAAACCCCCTGCCGGTCCCCCCCAACCCTACCCTCCCTGTAATTAATTCCCCGTATATATACGTGTATATGTTACGACCTTTTTGCAAAATAACACTAATGTCTAGCCAGTTAAAAAAAGCATATGGTCTTTTGTGAAATTACTTGTAATCCTTCTGGCCATTTTGTAAAAAGACCAAATACATCATTGTTGAAGACATGGAAGAAACATAGTGGTAGTGGGAGCTAGAGATCGGTACAGACAGGTCCCATTCAATCACCAGAAAACGAGAAGGATAAACAAGCGGCCGGTTGACAACGGTGGTTAGCTGAGCCAGTCACCACTCCAGCTCAAGCGAGGTCGGACCTACTCGTGTATAACTATAAACTGAAAATTTGCGCAATGATCGATAAAAAGAGTGATTTTTATGCGAAGTTGGCAGAGGCAGAACACAACAAAGCAGCAAATTCTTCGAGTTTGCTGCCAAGAGGAGGAGTACGAATAGATTCTTAATCATTTGACTGAACTTAAACAACCTAGCGTGCGCCGTACTCTGCTGTGAATAACGGGGTTGAAGATGGGGTGTGATGTGCCCCTGTGACCGTACTCGGGCTTGTTAGTGTGTAGCTGCAGTCAGTCCTGTCTATAAGCGGCCGCTACAAGTGCTTCAAGAATAAGGTAGATGCTCAAAACACTCAGATAACGCTGTTCATGTTTAAATTATTTGATGTTATTGTTGAGTTTATTTGATTTCGATGCGTCTCCAGTATTCAAACTCCTGTTCAACCAGCCAAGAACAGACTGAGCCACCCCTCCTCCTTCCGGCAGACCACCTCCTGGTGTGCTGGTGTGCTTTCTACCCCCCTCCTCCCCCCGCGGTGTTGGTCGAGAGAGAGAGAGAGAGAGAGCAGGTGTAATTTCCGTAGCTTGACTAGGGCCGGAAAAAAATACCGGGTGAGGCGATGGGGCAATTAAAATGACAACTGAGCCAAAGAGAGAGAAGGGGAGTTTGGGGGTTAGGAGGGGTGGACGGGAAAATGGGGAGTATAAAGGAAGGGATGGGAGAGGTGGTAAGAAAAGGCAAGGAAGAAAACCAGCACTTAGACTCACCACACCTCATAGCCATTGTGATAAAAGACTACTGTACGTGCATTCAAGATATATATGTAATTGTATTTTTTAAAAGATAAAAGGAACTCAGGCCTCGAGGTCAACCTTGATGTGGTGGACGAGAGGGTTATGTTGACACAGTGAGTCTCTGTATTGATCAGCTGGCACGTGGAAGGATGAATATTCAGGGCCCTTACCTCCATCCCTCCGACACGACCCTTCCTGTCTTCTTCCTGCCTCCTTCTTCCTGCCTCCTTCCCCCTGCCCTCTTGTGTCTACTTTTTCCTTTCTCCCTCCTTTGCCCTGTCTACCCCTTCCTTTCTCCCTCCTTCCTATTGGCAACTCTCTTCTCCGCTTCTCTCCCTTCTATTACCTCCCTCTTCTGTCTTCTATTCATTCCTCTTCAATCTGTTGTAAGGCAGAAATCTTTCTTAACTTCTTACATGTTCTTCCTTTTTATCATTACTTTTTTCGTCTCCTATCTTCCCCTCCTCTTCTCTTCCCTCTCCCTCCCTACTTTACTGCCTTCCCCCTTCCTACCCCATCCCCCTCTCCCTAAAATATAATTTCCTCTCTCCTCCTCCTCCCCCCGTGTTAAGTTTCTCACATTATCATGTAAACATATGCACCATCATTATAACCGGCAAACCAACGCTCGCCTTTCAGTAATCACCACCTACCACCACCTCCTACCATCCTCTACCACCACTTATCACCACAACCACCACTTATCACAGCTACCACCACCTACTATCACATAACACCACCAACATCCCTAACACCAATACCATCTGCTACCACCACCACCAATGGTACCTCCTACCGCCATCACCTACCACCTCCTACCGCTCCCACCTCCGCCACCTACCACTCTTCCTTCCTCTACCCATGGAGCTTGCAACACTCTCCCAGTCTCCCTCACCTCTCACACCTCTCGTCTCCTCCCCCTCTTCCTCGCTCCAGAATAATAATTAAACGCAATGAGATCATTAATTATGAGCAGGGTAATTACAGTCTTCATTACGAGTCATTTTCCTATTCGCCAGCCCTTCAACGTAACCCCTTAGTGGTATATGCTAAAGGGTGGGTTAAGGGAATAATAGGGCTACACACACACATACACTGATCTCACAACGAGTTAAAACTAAGGGACAATAAATCAACAAGTGGCAACCAAGTAGTCTCCTCAACAGGACTCTGAAACTCTATTCTTAAAGCCGCCTCAAGTGTTTCTCTCATCTCCTACACGATCTCGACTTATATGGAGAGTTAATAGAGAAGATATCGTCCAGGTCTTGAAGGTGATACCATAGAGGGAGATCATTATTATACCATATTTTAAAATCGGTGTTTTGGGGGTACCTGTTGGACTTAGGATTAAACTGAGGGGGAAAATATCGTCTCATGGAGTTGTAGATGTTTAGTGAAGAATGTTTTGTGTGTTTTAGATGCATTTTTTCTATCTTTCGAATAGTTTTTCCCTTAATGAACATCAAACTAGAAGAAAACAAATACCTTGAACTGTTTTAGTGATTTTTTTTTTCCATCGCGGAGTATTCAGAAATGCTTTATCAATATTCACAACAGCGGAACCTCCTTGGGTTTTTTTTCCCATGATGGTCTTGGTTCAGCGCTATGTTATCAAAATTCAACACTACGAAGGATTCTTTTTACTCCTGTCAGCGCTGAAAGAGAGTGTGAGAGAGGGTGTTCTGTACTTGTAGTGGCATCAGCACCCTGCTCTGAATCCCAATAAGGGGATTAATGGAGATCTCGCCCACCTAAAGAGGTTCCAATAGCCTCATGATATAAGGCCAGAGTGGATTTGGTGGGGCGCCTGGCTCAGAGGAACAGGACTGAATACCCCTTAAGTAGTTTCTCTCCTTGTTTTGTTATTATCAGAGTCTATAGCGTCTTGCATCACCATTGAGGGTTATAGATACGGTGATGCCTTCTCTCTTTATGGGGTTGATTGATAGGAAGATAGCTATAGATAGACTGACGAATATAAGGATAGATCAGTAGATACGTAAATAGACAATATGTAACAATGAAAAAGAGAAGGAGAGCGTGTAAGACAGACTATCAAATATAGAAAGATAGAGAGATAAATCCCTTTCCATACGAGCCAATATTTGTATTTATTCTGTATTCATTTTATTCAAGATCATAGAGTATAGACAAGATATGCACATTAATTTTATCTGTTCAGTAACCACTAGTACTCATTCTTGTATTTCTTTCTAATTACAGGTAAGCTGAGCAGGTGTTTGACAGTTTTGCTTCCCTCAGGTGAATGATGGTAAGCCAATCTTTTTATTTCCGTGTAAAATTTTCTTTAATTTTCATGTATTTTGAGATTTGAAGGAAAAGTCGTCTTTCCTCAATTCATACAGTATAAAATTTTCCTTTTTGGGGGGGGGGGGTACTTCTATTTTTGTGAAGTTTGTTGTCCTTTACTTTGTGCTGGTAATTAATCCCTCATTCTCTCTCTTCTTCTGTCCTGGGCTTCTTCTACCCTTTCTGTCCACTTAGTAAATATTCTTCCTCCTTTTCTTCATCTGTTTCACGTACTCTTGATATTATTTCCCTTTCTTATCCACCTCTTGGTCTTTATTCCTTCTCCTTTCCTCCCCCTCGATAAATACCCTCACACCTCCCTTGGGTATCCCTCCTCTCTCTTCCAATTTCCCTCCTGTCAGAAAACCATCCCCTCCACCAGCCTCATTCTCCCCCCTCTATTCCTTATGTAATTTTCACCATTTCTGAACTCCTTTTCTCTCTCCATTCCTCCCCTTTCTCACTCCCTCACTCTCTCCCTCACTCCTTCCTTCCCTCCCTCCTCCGTTTTCCCCCAATCAACAAATATTCCCCACTCTCTATTTGTCTTCTCACCTCCTCCTGGCAATAACTATTCTTTCTTCTCCCCCTCTCACTTAATCCTATTCTTCCCTTTACTACATCTCCCTATTTTCTTTTCTCTTACTATTTCTTCTTCTTTGGTCTTCTTTCAGTGACAATTATCTTATGTTTCTAAAATTCCTTTGTTTTTTACTAATTACTGTCCTTTTTTTTTATCTCTCTCCCATTTCTCTCCTTTCTTCCTTGACCACTCTTATATTTCATTTCTCATTCTCTCTACCCTCTTTCCTTCTTTCATTCCTTTCCTCCTTTCTTCTCCCCTTCTTAATAACTACTCTCTCTCACTCCCTTTCTTTCCCTTCTTTCCTTAACCGCTTTCTTATCAGTAACTATTCCCTCTCACCGCTTACCCTTTCTTCCTCACCTGTCCTTCTTCCTTTTCTTCCCCTCTACTTAATACCCCTTTCCTATCAGTAACTACTTCTCCCTCTCATCTTATACCCTCCTCCCTCCTCTTCCCTCCCTTCCTTCCCCGGCTCTCAATAAGTACCCCTCCATCCATTCTTAACCCCTTTTCCTGGTCTCAGTAAATATTCCACCAGGGAGCTACGGGCGGCACAAAAGCTCTGACAGTTACCAAGATGTGCAGCCCGTGGTGCTCTGAGTTCAACAAGTGGCCTGCTGCCGGAGTCGATGGAGGAGGAGGAAGTATAGGAGGGAGGAGTAGGAGAAAGAGGAGGAGGAGGAAAGTAGAGGAGAAGGAAGTATAGGGCGGAGAAGTAGGAGAAAGAGGAGGAAGGGGAAAGTAGAGGAGGAGGAGAGAGGACGACGAAATAGTTATGGTGCTGCAGAAGTCGCTGGGGAAGGGAGAGGAGGTGTGGTTCTGGGGAAGGTGTAGTTGTAGAGCAAGAAAAGGGGAGAGGATAAGGCTAGGAGAGAGAGAAATCGAGAATTGGAATGTGGGGAGAGGGAACACAATCAAAAAAAGTACTCTTGTGTACACTATATGACCATGGCTCTCCATTACACAGCTAAGTATTTGATTGCAACTGTTGAGGAAGAATAGAGGGACAGGATGAGAAAATGAAAAGGTGGGAGAAAGAAAGTGATAGAGGAGGCAAGAGGAAAGAGTGAAGGAATATAAGAGAGATAGAACCAAGAAGTAGAAAAACAAATCAAGATAGAGACAATCGAAGCAAAGAGAGAGAGAAAGAGGGTGTAAGAGAGTCGAGTCGGGGAGAAGAGAGGGGGAGGAGGGGAAGTGAGAGTGGGGTGGGGTGGCATCATTGGGTCTTAAGGAACAGGGCAGCTCCGTGGCACGACCCAACTATCTTAACGACTTGTCATGCACTCGATCCACTCACCTCTTTGAGCTTCGTTCACACTTTGGTCTTGACGGTCTCTAGACCCCCTGTGTTTTAAGACTTGAGCAGCAATATACACCAAGCAGCAATACCTCGTCTACGTCTCCATTAACAGTAAAAGCACTAGTTATAGAGCCATTATTACGGGGTTTCAGGAAAGTCTCTTTAAGCTGGGGGTTAACAGAGTGAAAGTACTGGTTTCCGAGAGGAATTTATGCAGACGAAAAGCTGTGGAAGAGTACGAAGACATCCGGCGAGAGGATGAGCGTCCCCGGAGCCGCTACTTTTCTCAACGATGCAGTAAAGATTTTCGAGAGACAGATATTGGCCGTCAATTTTGGCCCGAGTGCTCGCACCCATCAAAATGTTTGTTATTACGCATGAAAACGTCTAGTTCTACACGCCGCGGGTAATCGCGTCCTTATCTGATACACTCATTAGGAGAATCTAAATGAGACAGCTTATAGGCTGTCGGCTTTCGGAACAGGGAGTTAAGTTGGAGTGTGAGAGGCGATGCAGTGTTTCTTATTAGGATCTTGTTTTTTTTGTGGGGGGAATGGCGGGATGAGGGCTGGGTCTGGCGGGGATGAGGAAAGGAAGGAAGAGGAGATAAAGTCAAATACCGAGCGATTTTTACACCTAAATACCTTGACAGTTTTATTTTGAAGAGAATGGTCGCCCCCCTTCCACACCCGCACAGGATTACGACGTGGCGTGTGAGTCTGGTCATATATTGTTGAAGTGCTTTAATTTGTCGTCTTGATAACAGGGAAGAAACACGACGATAATACACTTGGAAACTTTTATAAATGGTCCTATCTATCCATGCCAATAAACCCGGGGTATGTGGATACTTTATATTAATCTTTATATTCAATGGAACTTTCTATTATAAACATTGTCTTCAACATGTACTTATCTCATTCTCGATAATCTATGTAAGACAATACGATCACCTTAGCTTATGTATATATATATATATATATATATATATATATATATATATATATATATATATATATATATATATATATATATATATATATATATATATCAATGATAAACGGAAGAGGTGAACCGACAATTATAAAACGATAAATTGAGGCGGCCATCACTGTAGATGGTGTTGAATGCTTCCCCGTCCTCACCCTCTGCCATAAACCACTTCGCCTCCACCACCATGAAGCTGAGGCGCAACCTCTCTCACCTAACACATATCTCGTCCTCCTCCTCCTCTTCCTCTTCCTCTTCCTCCTCCTCCCTCTATCCCTTTCAATTTGTCTCCTTTTGGATCTCTCATTCGTTTCCTTCATCATTTTTCAACCACCTCCTGCGAGTCATCCTTTTCTTTTGTAATACTTGACTCCTCCATTTTTTATTTCTTCATTTCTAAGTCTTCCTTTGCACACTCCCCTTCTTCCTCTTTTTCGTCATTCTACGCATATATCCACTGCCTTATTGTCTCATACTTAACTTCCTCCATATATCTTTTATTCTTCCCCTCCTTCTATTCCCTATTCTCCTCCTACACCCATCATCATCTGAAACCCTTCTCCTACAATCCTTGGCTTCCCTACGCTTCCACTATTCCTCTTACACTCCCATCCTCCTCCTCCTCCTCCTCACAACTCCAACGTTTCACTTCCTCTTATCCTTAACCTCCACTAAACCTCCCCCCAAAACCACCTCAAATGGCCGCCTTAAATCAGATAAAATACTACTAATAACGCGACCACCACCTGCAAACGACTCTTCACCACCCCAGGGTATCAATGAACACACACACACACACACACACACACACATACACACACACACACACACACCTTTTTTTCACCCGTCCTTTTTTTCTCACTCATTCACCAAGTCCACGGGTTAAGCGGTCCGGCACACCAGCAGCTTCTGGCCTCCATAAACCCAAGACTTTATAGCTCGGCCCGGCCCGTTACGTTCTGAAGACACCAATAACAGTCACCAGAGCACCTGATGGCAACACCACCCTTCTCAGATTTCTTCGCCCCTTTTGCTCGCGTCTTTCAGTTGTTTCTTGGAGGTAATTTAGCGGATTTGTTTTTCTCTCAGGGGGATTACCTGAGGATGTTGTGTGTGTACTTGTGAGAGGATTTCAAGTGAGGTTTATTCGACAAGAGAGATTAGTGAGGATATAATAAGAAGTTCCTTTCTTATGAGACGTTTAAAGTAAAAAAAAAAATTATTGTTGATTTTGACTTGTCATGCCAGCAGTAACACTCGAAGCTCAACAAAAAGCGGACCAAATTATATCATCCTTTTTTTCCTCTGTCCTCTACGTCTTATCCTAAATCCTTACGCACGAAAATAAAACAAAACAAGCGTGAAAACAAAACTAAACACACAATTAACTCAGTAATAAAACAGTAGGAAGACAATTTACAGACCAACAACACGCTGTTATTATCTCCATTATGCATCGATTCACATAAGCAAGTCACAGGTGATTGAAATTATGCAAATCCTTCCATTGCCCTCTTCATAAATTCTCTCCCGACAGCCTTGTGGACTGAGCAGCTGGTAGTAGTGTTCGTGTGTGTTGCAGTGTTAGAGCTTGTATTACATTTGAGCTTTTGTTAGGTTTAGGGTTTTGTTATATTCGGGGTTTTGTTATATTTGGGGTTTTCTTGTATATTGGCTTTTCTTTTAGATATTTGTGATTTTGTTATATGTGTGAGGTTTTTATCGTAAGGACTTGAATAGATAATAATGTTTCTCCTTTGGGATTTTACACTGGGTTTGTAGACTTAATAAGGTGGCAATGGTGAGTTTACATGAGGGAGAAGATCCGAGTTTACGCCGGGGCTCTGTTAACCCCTGAGTTATGCTGCACGAGGCCACGATGGCTCTAAATTGTTTAGGAAGGGGAGGTGGCAGATCAGCTGACCATGTAAACAAGGGAGAGCGGGTCAGTACACATGCGGTTGGGTGAATATATGTGTGTGTGTGTGTGTGTGTGTGTGTGTTATACTGTGTAAAGAGAATTGCTGAAATGAGAATTAGTAAATAAATACGGAGGGAATATATATACTGTATATACACATGGACACATACACATAAGTTCGAGACATCTCATTCAACTTTGGATATCAACATCACATTCTACAATAAGACCGAAGTCATAGGGCAACATTAATCTTCCTAAAGACATTACGTACAAATATATATTCAGAATCTCAACGCCTGATAACTTTAACCCTATCCACAAGCGTCATAAACAACATAACACAAATACCACAAAACTGCTTCAGGGTTATGTAATAATAACTATATAAAATCGTGAACAGGATTAATTGCAGCTTGTTTTATGTAATGGCTACGATAAAATACCGGTCTACCCCCCAATCACCCTACCCTTCACCCCTGAGGCACTATTTATACATAACATATGCACAGGTGCGTCACACGACCTGCCAAACATTGCTCGATTTTTACACGCATATTTTTGTCTTTTTTTCATATTATTAGTATTTAAGAGGTTAACATGTGTTTTCGTGGTGTGTGTGTGTGTGTTGTGTGTGTGTGTGTGTGTGTGTGTGTGTGTGTGTGTGTGTGTGTGTGTGTGTGTGTGTGTGTGTGTGTGTGTGTGTGTGTTTATGATTGTTTATTTTTTGTTTTTGGTTTCTAGTCTTTCGCTCTTATTTTCCCCTTTTATTTATTTATCAGTTAACTTCCAAGTTTATTGACCATGACCCCACATATAGGACAGAGCAAGGGGTAAGGCGACAAAGGGGAAGAAGAGAATGGGAGAAGACAGGAGAGAGGACAATGGAGAAAGGAGAAGAGGAAGAGAAATGGCAGAAAAGGAGACGAGCAAGTGGTGAAATGAGAGAAAGGGGAAGAGCAAGGAAGAAAGAGAAATGATAGGGGTGAAAGGAAAAGGCAAAGAGGGAGAGATGTGGCGGGGGAGGGAGCCACTCCATCAACTGACTGATTTATGGACTGAAGATTCTCTTGAGTTTTTTCGTGTTGGTGTTGTGTGTGACGGAATAGAAGGGCGCGTTTTAATGGCAGGCGTTTTTTTCCCTTCTCTGAGGGAGTGTCTGTCGCTCTGACGGTGAATGTCACTCCGGGAAGAAAAAATATGAAGGAAATTGATAGAGTTTATTTGTAGTGAAGCTCAAGTTAGATGAAGGAGAGTGAGTTTTCTTGGAGACTTTTGGAGTTTTCTTTGAGTTTTCTTGACGTTTAGTTGGAGTTATCAAAATCCTGTATTAATGTTTTACTGTACTGTACATTCTGTCTTTTATTATTACCAGTATTTATATATATATATATATATATATATATATATATATATATATATATATATATATATATATATATATATATATATATACTATGAGGGACCCAGGAGGGGTTGACCACTGAATATATTACACATTTATCATGGTTAAAGATCACCACAGGAAGAGAGGAAAAACACACTGACATAAGCAAAAAATACTTCTTGCTGACTCTGGTCACCCAAAGTTTTTTTTCAATAAGGTCGAGAGGAAAGGGAAGAAATTCTTAGAGAGGTGAGGAGGAAGGGAGACGGGAAAACGTAGGAAAGTGTTTACTTCCGCGTGGAAAATGAAAACAGAGGGAGGTATTTTTTTTTATCAGTGAGGAGGGAGATGAAAAAGTACATAAGAGTGATCAGTGTCGCGAGAAAAATTAAACAGACCCCAAGGATCACTTCACTGATTTTTAGTTTCTGACACTACCATGACAACAAAACAAAACGAAACACAACTTTGGGATTATTCACAAAAGTACTCAATTACCTTTTTGTGGGGGGTGGAGGGTGGTGGAGAAGAGATATCTACGGGGAGATTGGGAAAAGGGGTAGAACGAGGAAAGTCAAGGTAGTAAGGGACTGTACTGTACACCCTATGTGAAATATTGGGGTAAGTGGGAGGTTATTTACATTGGAGGGGAAGGGAAGGTGGAACGGAGAGGGTGGGTTGGGGGAACGGAGAGGAGGGTTGGGGATCTGAGAGGGAGGGTTGGATAACGGAGAGAGAGGGTTGGGGAACAGAGGAGGGGTTGGGGGAACGGAGGGAAGGTTGAGGGAAAGAGGAAAGGGGGTTAGAGGAGAAGGAGAGGAGGTTTATGAGTTCGGTGAGGGGGGGAAGTCATGTATATCCACAGTGAAAATAATGAGTCGTTTGATATGAGTTTATGCAGGTGGTGTGTGTGTGTGTGTGTGTGTGTGTGTGTGTGTGTGTGTGTGTGTGTGTGTGTGTGTGTGTGTGTGTGTGTGTGTGTGTGTGGCGTTTACGTATGCCTGTGTGGTTATGCAGTTTGTGTACATATGTATTAGTGTATATATACATATGTGTGGTTGTGAATTCCGGTATAAACATAGCTTCTTAGATCATAACATAAAATGTCAATGCATCGACCCCTTAGCTGTCTGTGCTTGGTTCTTCATTTCAAGGCGGAGAGGGAGGGAGGAGGAAGGGAGAAGTGGAAGCAGGAGTAAGAGGACGAGGAGGAGGATGGGGGAAGAAGGCGGAGGAGGAGGAAGAAAGGTGGAGGGAAGGAGGGGAGGAGGAGGAGAAGAAGGAGGAGGAGGAAGGGAGGGGAAGAAAGAGGTGGAGGGGAAGGAGGAGGAGGAGGGGGGGGGGGGGGGGGGGGGGGGGGGGGGGGGTGGGGGGGAAGAAAGAGGTGGTGGGGGAAGAAGAAGGGGGAGGAGGTCGAAAGAGGTGGAGGGAAGAAGAAGAGGAGGGGAGAACAAGGGAAGGAGGACTGTGTGGGAGGTGGTCAATGAAAAGTAAAAAAAAAGAAGGGAGACAAGTAGGAACAGATGTTAAAACATTTAATAATAGCAGCTGTTGTAGTAATAGTGATAGTGGCAGTAGTAGTGGTAATAATAGTAGTCGCAGGAATGGTAATTACAGGAAATGGAGGAAAATAATTGAATACCTCCTATTCCCTTCCTTTACCCGTTCCAACTTAGTCACCACCTTCCCATTCCCCATCAACCACTCTTACTCAGCCCCTTCCTCATTCTCACCACTAACTCTTCTCCTCCCTTCATCAACTCCCCCCACCCTCTTACTCCAACCTTTCCCCCATCACCCTTCTCTTCTCTTCCTCCTTCCCTCTTCCCTCCTGCCAATCCTCTCCCTCCCTCCTCCACCCACCCCTCCCTCCCTCTTACTTACCCTCCTACCAATCCTCCCTCCCCCTCCACCCCCTACCCCCCCTCCTTGCGGTAGCTCGTCCTGGATAGAACAGCCTCTAATAGCTATTATTTCTGTGATAATCGACCCGCTGCGCAATTTACGATCGACATAAAATCTTTTAGATATTACTACTAAGGATAACTGTGGCCAGCAGCGAGCCTTCTACACCTTGTATGTCATTGTGAGACGAGCGGCTACACTCTCTGAATTTGATAACTGCAATTTTTATAATGGTTAAACACAGTCTTCAAAGTGAATAAACGCCTCCATCCGTCGTTTTTATGGCCTATGAAACTTCAGGAAAGTCTGGTCTGTCCTGATGGTGTGTGTGTGTGTGTGTGTTGATATACAAGTGCATGTATCGGTTGTGTGTGTGTGTGTGTGTGTTGATTAAGTGCTTTGGTGTGTGTGTGTGTGTGTGTTGATATACAAGTGAATGTATCGGTTGTGTGTGTGTGCGTGTTTCTCTTACGTTTGATGTGTGTGCTTATTTGACTTGTGTATGCGTGTGTTTACATTATGCTTATGTGCTTGTGTGTCTTTGAGATTCATGTGTGTCTGTAAATGTCCTTCTCTGTACCCAACTATCTTCCACCCTGCACCACTACCATAAACAACACCATTACCACACCTACCACCACCACAACCACCAACACCACGACTGTTACCAAACAAATCAATGACCCTCAACCACGTCGCCAATCCTTCGAAAATGGATGGTTGTGTCACCTGTATGCTGATTAGGGAGCATGATGGACGTCTGAGAACACATGTGTATACGTATCTAGTGCCGCTGAGCAGGTGTTGGTAGGTGGGGAGTGGGGGAAGGATGAGGTGTTAGTGAGGAAAACAGACACTTGCCACAGCTGTTCCGTCGCCTATCATGGTTAGTAATAGCAGATGGTGTGGTAAATATATATTACCCTTGTGTGTACTGACGGGGGAAGCTGAGGAAGGTATAGGTGAAGCAGATTAATATGCAGGTCGTGTTTAGTACCGGATAGATTCATTAGAGTAGTGTCACTAGTGGTAATGTGAAGAATTATATTAGTGGTATAGCAGTTAATAACAGGTAGAGCAATCTTGACGGTATAGCTAATGGCAACGTTAAGGACAATGGTAATGGTATACCTTCTGATACCATGAAGAACAACGGTAAAAGTTTAGCTATTTATAACAGGATGAACAACAGTAAATATATATATAGGGGGGGATAGAACAGAACAGGAAGATCATTAGTTAATATATCGACCTCAATGATGATAATCTTAGGTGTGATGTACAAACCCTCATAGCTCGTCTCCACTATAAACTATTGCCATAAATAAATGTTTTCTGTTGGGTATTAAGATTTGATTTAGGAATAATAACATCAACAACAATAACAACGTACTTCTAAGATAATAGCAATAACACCAGTGACAACAAAAATAAAATTCTTCTAATACAACAACCATAATAACAACAAAGTACTTCCAAGAGAACAACAACAACAACAAACATGCTTCCGAGACAACAACATGGTCATAAATCCGTCGTAGATAATAACCATGACGCTAACCCTTCACTAATTGCCGCCCACACGTCACCAACATCCACAACCTATCGATCAACTCGTATCTTCAACTTCAACCCTTCACCTCCCCCTCAAACAACTATTTTTTTTTTCAACTCATCCGTTATTTTATTCCTCCAACAACCATCTCAACTGTCTATTTAAGTGAAGCTGTCTATGATACTTCTTTAATTTCCCGTTCAATTTCTCCCTCAATCGTTATTTCTGGGTTCTGTCAATGTCCCCTTCAATTTCTTTTGCCATTTGTCACGATAAAAGCCCCAATATACCTCAATGGTCCTTGGCCATGATACCGTATTGTAACCGATCCAGTTGACAGTGAAGCCTTCAAAACCTCCCCTTCAACTATACCCTCTCATTTACCACTTCAGAACCCTTTCAATTGCTCCTTCAATTCATCATTCTCCTCCTCCCCTCCCCCCTCCCACCTCCTTCGGTCACTACGACGAAGGTCTCAAGGCACCAGAGATGGGCCTGGACCGTGTTAACATATCCAGTTGACGGTATTGATAAAAGATGATTTACAGCGGCTTAGCACCTTTCCTGTCCTGGAAACGTTCATTTTCTTTAGAGGGGTGAAGGGGGTAGAGTATAAGGGAGGTGAAGGGATAGGAGTGAGGGCGTAGGTGGCAAGAGGAAGGTCTGGGGTGAAGTAGATTGGAAGGAATAGGTCGAAGGAAGATATTCTGGACTGGGAAAGTGTTGGTGTTGGAATAGGCAGAAATATTGGGACGTGTGTAATTCCAGGAAAGGCCTGAGAGACTAGGAGACAAAAAATAGGAGGAGGAAGGTTAATTTAGTTCTCGGTTTAAATAGAAATTTCCTGGAGGGAGCAGCCAGTTATTATTTTTCTGAGTGCTGAGAAACTAAAGTACGATTTTCAACGTCGAACTTTCATAAAGAAAAACGAGGCAAAGAACATAATTAGATACAGGAAAAGAGAAGCGGAAGAATCCCCTGGCTCAAGGTGAAGAGAAGGAGGGAAGAAGAGTCACATGAGAAAGTAGGGCTTGACCTTAGGGAGGAAGTTGAGGGGTAATAAGGGTAGCCCAGGGGGAGGCCTCCTCATAAACTGGAGGAGGAAATGGGGTACGTACACAGTGGGTCTGCAAAGTTGATTTTTGCGGTGAGTACAACACACACCTGCCTGGAGAGTTAAGACGTGCATCTGTTACGAGTATAGAGCTTAATGATAGTATGTGTATTTACGAGAATGCATTGAAGGAAGAAAGGCAGAAGAAATTTAAAACAAAAATCAAGTTTGAAGAAGCCAGAGTAATATTTCTTTCCGATCCTTTTTTGTAGAATGACCGCTCATGAAAGAGAAGCTGGTGATTTATAATAGAGTGGCGATGGAGGAGCAGCCTCAGACCCGGGTGTGTCTGAGATTCAATTATCCTATCTTGAAAATGTTTTAGAGCTGCCTTCAGAAAATATGCTTCCTGTCATTATGTGGCGTCCACACATCCCCTCCCCTGACAAAAGATTTAGATTTAGAGCCCCGTGTATTATTATATATTAAGTATATTTTCATCGTTTTTATAAGTCCTTAAGCGTGTGAATATAAACGCCATTACGAGTGGATGATAAATGAATAACTATACTGTATATATATTATTATCACTAACAACTCTGGGGTGATAAATAAGAGTATCATGTAAGCAGTGTTCTGTAAACTACAATTACGCTCTGCTTCCTCCAGTATAAATTACGGTACCCAAACATGACCCGCTCAGGATCAAGTGTTAATTAAAGGGTGTAAAAAAGACAAATTGAAGAGGATGAGGATTTTTCAAGAAGCTGCTCGTTCTTCTCTTACTGTCGACTTTATTTGTTGTCGTGTTTGGGGCGTGGAGGTAGGGGTGGGGAGGAGGGACTAATTTTCTTGTATGTTTAACTGTGTTTTTTTTTCATGTATATTTATAATGAAATAGACTGATATTTGATACACCCTCACAGTCTTGGTTTGAATTTTCATTATAAACACACACACACACACACACACACACACACACACACACACACACGCACACCGAAAATTTTCAACATTCTTTTACTCCTAACCTATAATCTACCCTCACACTGCGCCAATCTTTATCATTAAGTGTTGAGATGAATTGATAACCCAAGACATTTCCTTATTTAATCCATCCATCTGCTTCTAGAAACCCCATATACACATTGACCGACCAGTTATTGTATGAGTGTATGGACCAACAGTATATTGAGATTAAGATAACATTTTCGAAGTGGAACGTTTTTGCTTTCATTTATATATTCTGTGATTCAATCCATGATTTTTGTTGGAGATGATGATAAGGATTTAGCAAAAATATAGTAATGATTTTAATATAAACAAGAAAATAAATAATATTAATAACAATAATTCCAGTTATAGTAATATAATAATAATTATAGAAATTACTTTAAAATTAGTGTCATAATTATTTTTTTATAATAATAATAATGATAATAATAATAATAATAATAATAATAATAATAATAATAAATGGGTATTATTATTAGTATCATTATTATTCTATATAGCTCAATAGAAATTAAATAAGCCCAACATTCACTCTACTGAACTAGTTTCTCCTGGTAGCGCGGCTGGAGGAGTGTGTCCGCTGTTTTAACTGATCATTATTCAAATATTCGTAAAATGTCTCCAAGACCATCAGTACATAACGTGGAGGTACAGTTATATCCACACACGGTGACAGTATCAGGTGGTGACCTAATTAGCACAGGAGTTAATGATAATATTCTCAACTCTTGGGGTTTGTTGCGGCAGAGAAGGGCGAGCGAGTCAGAGGTCGCCGCTGTAGTGAGGCCAGTTAACGGGTTAGTCGTACACGCTCGCCCTCTTCCACACGCTCCGTCGGCGATAAATCACCAGCTTAGAACACCTCCCCATTACACCTGAGCTTACAACCCTTTGATTCCCAGGCAGTGTAGTTGGTGTACCAAGAATCTCAAAACTTCTCTGACTAAAACCAGCTTGGAAAATTAGTCTTCACCACAGTACATTTCTGTACTGGTTTTACTGAGACCCAATGATGCGTTTTCATTCAGTCATCCACTATGATTGCGATACAGTAGTGGTGATGGTATAAATAACAGGGGTGGGTGGGGTTGTTATTTTAGATACAATGGGAAGAAATCGTGACGAAGCATCCAATTTAGATCGATACAGGCGTGACGTCACAGGTAAACAAACTCTGTACGCCGATCCTTTTCGAAGGGAAATCGTGACGTAGCATATAATCCCGATCTTTACGAGCGTGACGTCACGTATGTAAATAAACAGTGTGGCGTCCCATTCTGCCAAAGATGTCGTAACGCAGAGTTTATATCTTTGCTTATTTCACTGTACTTTAAAATGAGAAACAAATAGTGAAACATATAATACACAGGTGATTATCGTGAAAACAAATCATCATCGAAAAAATATATAGTATTTTTGTGTAATAAATCCAATCACAACACTCTTATTTTTCTTTACATTAATATTACATAATCTAAATATTCTATCACATACTATTTGGCCATCTCTCGCCGTCATTAATTGGCTTCTCACCTGACTGAATTAATCAAATCGAAGTTGATGTCGTTTAGTTTTGTTTCATCGACACCAGAAGTGATTCATTCATCATACAGTGTTTGGAGAATATTAGGAATTTTATTATTTAAAATTGAATATCTATATTGCTATTTATTTTGCATTAGGAGGGTAATTTAATAATAATAATAATAATAACTGGATTAGTAATTACTTATGCTATGTGTGAAAGTTTATTATTTGTGATAATCACTAAATAATATTACTTACCAGAATAAATATGGAAAAACGCGAAAATAAAGCAAATTAATAGTAATATATTAGAGAGGATGAAGGCAAAGTCCGAATTGAAATAATAAATAAAATAAGAAAGGAAAATTTTAAAACAAGCAAAAATCGGACGGAGAGAGAAAATGGGGAAACGTAGACATAACGCGAAATGGAGTAAAATGAAACGCAGAGAGAAAAAAAAAGAAACAGACAGACAATAATGAACAAAGGGGAAAATAAAACAGGCAGAAGACATAAATCAAAAGCAAAACAATAAAAAGCAAACTAAAAGCAGACAAAGACAAGCAACGTTTAAGAAGAGACGAGTAAATGGATCATACTCACGGAAAAACCCTTGAGAAAGTGGCCGCGTTGGCACCTCATTGCCTGTAGCGGTGCAGTGCCAAGACGTTTGACAAATGATTATGGGTCCTCGTCCACCAATCACTGAGGAGGAGGCCGTGACGTCACAAGTGTGGGTGTGGCTGATACAGTAGGACTCTCATGGGTGACTGAAGAAGATAGGGAAGAAGGCTGTTAATGTAATAATATGGGGTTCATTATTATATGAAACATGGGATGAGGTGGTTGTCACTAGGTGCTGGTTTGATATATAGTCATGAACACTGCTGAGAGAGAGAGAGAGAGAGAGAGAGAGAGAGAGAGAGAGAGAGAGAGATTTACAGCAGGTGGCGGAACATGTTAAATTAATCCTAATAATGGATAATTATAGGTAAATCGAAGGTGGTAAATAAGTTTGTCCTTTAGCCACTGGGACAACAAGAGCTATTGCTGTTTCGTTTATTGGATTCGCGTGAAGAAATTATTATAAATTCAGGAAGGGGACGTAAATATAACGCTAAAATTCTTTCTTGCATGTAATCTACAAAATATAAATACGACTTGGCACAGCAGGTAAAGTATATAAATAAATGCACCAATAAATGTATATAAAAACCATTCGAAAGTATAAAAGCTCCAAGATATTCTTAAAATTCTGACCGGAATTCGATTTATTAAATGTTATTCAGCTCGCATTCCACTTCCTTTGGGTGGTGTCCTGGAACCATGATGAACAGTCCCGGCCAGAAGAACTCCTTGACATCAGGTAGGCCTAGGGGCTGGCCCGTTCACTGATAAGTCCTAAATATGTCACTGTCAAGGCGCTTCCTAAGGTCTAGAATGATCCATGGAGCCCCCAGAGTCCCCATAGGGTTGAGGATCCTTTAAAGATTTGGCTCAGAGGGGCGAAATTGCCTACGCCTCGGACCCACTGGCTTTGGTCTGTATTCGTCTCAACCTCAAACTTGCGCCGAAGTCAGGCAAAGGATGACTAATGTCCTTCTGGATCAAGGTTGTCATGCGTCTTTGTGGGCCCCGGACGGAAGGGCGAGTTTATAGTGTCTCTAATGGTCCGTGGTACGCCCATTGGGTCACGTTGAAGTCAGAGGAAAGATTTATGGCGGGGGACGTATGCCGAGTGCTAGCATTTAGTGGAGGGATAATTTGTTTCAGCAAACTCCCCTCTTTTCTAACCCCCCTTTGGAGCCTACCTGCCTGCCTACCTGCCTGACTGTGTACTTGCCTGTCTGCCAACCTACGTGCCTGCTTGTCTGTCTACCAGCCAGCTTATTTGCCCCCACCCCTGCCTACCTCTCCACCTACCCGTTCAACCATCATTTTCAGGTTCATTTAATAACTGACACTTAATGTATCATTCAGACACCTGCAGTTTCAGTAAAACTTTCGTATCACTTAATCCACCATTTACTTACCTGTCATTCCAATATAACTACTCTTATGAACCGCTGGTACACTTACCCACCTGTCACTCCAGTATAACTAATTTCAACTTTAGTCGTCAGGTTCATTTACCCAGTTGCCGACTTGACATATACGATACACAGTGTAGAATTCACTAATATAACTGTTTACTGCGCTAGAATAACCAATTACTACTTAATCGTTATCTCTCGACTACAGATTTATTCATCTAATCACTACAATCTTCTCTCTATAAAAGAACCCTAAGAAACCTATTGAGAAAGACGCCACACCTCCAGGCCTAACAGGTTACAATGTCCCAGAGCTTCATTACCTGAGCTGAATCGATCAAGAGGTGAATCAACTTCGTACAGTGGCGTTGTGTCCCTCCTCACCACTACCGGACTTTGTGTGGGTTGTGGTGGGAAGGTGTGGTGGTAATGGGGTTGTGGTGGTAGGTAGTGATGGGTGGGTGAAGGGGTGGTATAGGTAGTGGTGAGTGAGTGAAGATGGGGGTGGAATTATGTAGTGGTGGAGTGATGTAGTGGTGGGGAGATGGTGTGATGGTGGTGGAGAAATGGTGCTAGATGGGTGAGTGGAAAGGTATGGTGAGGGGTATGTGAATAGAGGGTACTGAGGAAATGCTAGATAGATGGTAGGCCAATGAGGTGGTAATATGGAGGTGGTGATGGTGTTATACAGGTGGGGATGGGGGGTGGCAGGCTTGTGAGGACGTGGTGGGGATGTGGGTGGTAGGTATGTTGGGTCGTGGTATGAATGGGGGTAGTAGACTGGTAGGGTCGTGGTGGGAATTGGGGTGGTAGGTTGGTGGGGTCATGGTGGAATGGGGTTGGTAGGTTTGTGGGTTAGTGGTGGTAGGCTTGAGGCTACACCTACATTGTACTCACCTGAGCTATGAATAAGTTAGTTACCTTCTGAAATAAGCCTAAAAGAGGTCGAGTATATAGACGTTTGGCAGACTGGGAATGTATATGTTTTGTCCCCGTCCCTGGTACTCAGGTAATCCTCTTTTGTGCCTCCATAATTTACACAAACATCCTGCCAACGTTTTGACAGTGAAGAACCTCTTATGATTTGTTCGTGTGATTTAATTTTTTTAATGACTCTTTTATAACAATCTTTTTCCCCGTTTTTGTCACGCGTATTTTCAAGATCATTTACATCTCAACCGTGAATTTTGGTGTATTTTAATTGTGTCTGAAATACCTTTAGTTCTCAGTAATGCCTCCTAAACGTCTTAACTGTAATGTTATTTTATTCTGAGTACGAAAACCCTTTTGCTGTAGTTCGGTAATGATTCTGGTGTGCTTCATAGCCGTGAATTTCTCTGCGATATCGTTCCTCTTTCAGGCTTATAGTCCTAAGAATTTGTCGATAATTTATCGGTTCTCAGTAGACAGGCCAAACGTGTCACGCATATTAATACCAGAGAAGATTCATAGCACCTCGTGTGGTCCCCGACCACCGCCACTCCACGCACTATGGTCCCCTGTCCCAGCACCCCAGCTTGTAGCACCCAGCACCACCAGAATGTCACCCCCAGCATCACTGGCTCCCAGAACCACAAGCACCCAACACTTTCAGTACCCAGAACCACTAATCAGCACTCAGTACCTTCAAAATTCAGAACCCCCAACACAGGCTAGCAATCAGCACCACCTCCCAGCACTCAGCACTACCACTCAGCACTACTTCCCAGTTCTCAGCACCACTTCCTAGCACTCGGTATAGCACTCGCCCCATACCAGCTTATTATACGGAAGATGTTTTTCAACGCCTGTCAACTTCCTGTGTATCTTATAGATCACGGAACACGGGCTATAAATTTTCTGCTGGAAGTGTTATTAGTTAAGGGAGGAAAAATAATAGTTAGTCTCTCAGCATACTATGTTTACCTTTTTGATAATGTTTTTTTTTCAGTTTGAGATTTCGAATCATTTAACATTTGTGCTGGAGTCTGTTTATATTAATATTATTCTTTATCAATTGTTGTTTTGTATAGTATTGTATCACCATCGTAATATTATCGCAGAATGACAAGAAGATATTGAAGATATGTATTTGTATTTTCATGAACATTTGGAAGTCTTGCGTTGAATAAAATCATGGTTTGAATTTTAGGAAATTATTATCAAAACAATATACGCTTCAGCTACTCGAGACTACGAAATGAAACTTCTCTCCGAGGTCCTTTATGTTGTTATGGAGAAATTTCAGTACCATTGTTCTTCACTTCCATCTGAGGCTTCGTTGTTTCAAACCTTCTCGAGACAATTTCCTGGGCTTCGTAATGACCCCGGACGAAGAAGTCCTGCGGAGAGCCTAATGGATAGAGCCATCAGGAGCGTGACGGGTGTTATTTATCCATTCCTGGATATTATCATATTATCCAGGTTATCCTTCACGCTCGGGAAAGGGAGAGATTAGGTAAAAAACACACTCTTGTCTGGTCCTGCTTTCCGAGGTTTGGTTCATGGTAGTGAATAGAGTCATCAGTGGCATGACGGTGTGTGGGGCGTGTCGCCATTATGATAATCACCCAGCGTGGTGGGGCACACCCAGGGTTTGGTGGGAGGCGGTAGGTAGGAGGGGCTCAGGTGAACACAGGTTTGGTAATCACGTGAGATGGAGAGACACACCGACGCCAGCTGGGTGGTTCTGGGGAGGATGGAGTGACGAAGGAGTTTTATAATATTTTCAGTTACATAATGGTGCTGCCATCAAGGTGATTGAGTTATATATTGTTTTTTTTTACTTGTTGGATCTTACTTACAGGTGTGTTGGTGAAGCTGGAGTGATGTTAATGAACTCTACGATTGATATGTTAGCATAAACATAAGGCAATTTGAAGGATATTAAGGGGTAATAACATTAAATTTGACATAATTTTGATAAATATAAGAAAATCACTGAAAATCTATCACAGACATTAAGTTTAGGAAAAAAATAAGATTCGCCTGAATTATTTATGATACGAAGGTAAGGAGATTCAGAGGTAAGAAAAGATTACTATCATTACTTACAGTGATCACAGATAACAGGTGTTATTACATCATTTACCTGAAGGCAGCAAAAAACTCATGTTACTCCTGTTAAGGAAAGTATCACGATAACTGAGCAACTGATATATTTTATTTCTTGATATTTTTCTTCTGTTATGTAATATTGTTATAATTGAATCGTCTGTATTTATCAATTATATCGTTTAGCAAGAATCACTGATAATCATGAATTTATATACTTCTCTATTGTCATATATTTTTTGTTAGAGATACATTATGAGCACACGAGCTCCAAGTGCTACACAGTGTATTAGTTGTCGAGAGAGGAAGTCAATCTGTTTTACAATAATGACTTAAAAGTTACCTGTTGTAGAAGAATTACTTCCATAATTACTCTCATTAACACACCTTTGTTGAGAGTAAGACATTTTCTCTGTTTTTTGCCTTTGGAGAGACAAGTCTTTGTTCACTGTCATGGTTGTGAGTTCCGGTTACACAGTTGGTTGTCTTAAATGTTACTTGTGTTATTTTCATCACAACAGCGTTACCGTGATAGTCGTCCTTGAAGCTAAATGGTTCAATCAGTTATACTCACTCGCTCGGGTCTGTTTTATTGCTTTACACATTTTTATTGTGATATTATTAATTCTCATTGTCTGTTCTCTGTTTTTTTAAGAGTGACTCTTTAAATTTTCTTCTGAACTGTAGATAGATAATTGTTGTTAAGATTTAAAATTTAATATATAATAAAAGTTAATATGTTTGTATTCATAAAACGTTGAGATACAGAAGAAATTATAGTTTAAAAATTCTGACTTAATATCCAAAAATGTTCATCACATATTTTAGGCTTTTTCTCGCCAGGTAGATAAAATAGTTGAAAATTCCATAAGAAATAATAAATTTTCAGAATTGTTCCTCATTGTTTTAAATACCGTACACAACACAGTACAGTGACAGCACTTACGGTAAATCAGTATAAGCCTATGTTACAGTAGCGTGTCAACCAGGTAGCCATTAAATACTAATTAGCATAAGATTATTGTAATTATCTTTCATTAAGCAAATACCACCCATATGTACGAGGGCTGACTTGAGAGCTAAGCAATAGGCATAGAGTCTAGACGGTCAATGGGCTCGAGTGGACCACAAAACGAAGACATAAGCCTCTTTAGTGGTTAATGTTGTGACGCTATGGTGACTCCTGCAGTATGAGAGGTTATGTTGAAGGTTTTATTGGTGCCTCTGTCTTCCGTGTGTTGAGGATTCTAACTGGTAAAGGTTATCTGAGTAGCTGGCTAGTAGTATACTGTATAAGACTATTTAACCATCCATATATAGAAGGTATATAGTGAGGCGGGAAACACGGATATAATGCAAACAAATTTCATCTTAGCTTACTCTTATAGATATAGAATTCCTTTACAACAATACTTAATTTTTCTTGAAGTTATTGATGTATTGAGTGTTGCTAAGTAATACATTCACAACGCAGTGTTTTTCCTTATTCTATCATGCCCAGTTAGTCACTTGTCTCTTGCCGGGGTGAATTAATTATCGACCCTGATGTAGTCAGCAATAACGCCTCAGACACAACATCAACAAAAACAAGTTCTCGTTTCATGTTTACCATCCCTCAAGTGACAGCGCCTCGCCAATTTCTCACTGGCTGCCTCTTCTTATGCGAGTATCAGTTCGACCAATGAGGCTCCAGTATGAGGCTCCTAACATGCATCGTTACCCACGCTAGATGAAGAAAGAGATTAAAAAAAGATTAAGGCGTCACTCACCATCCAAGACCAGGCCTATATTGGCGCCCGAAAAAAAAAACAGCCCCCTCCTCTCTCTCTCTCTCTTTCTCTTCCTCTTTTTCTTCCTCTTCCTCCTCTTCTTCTTGGTCCTCCCCACCTCATTCGTATCAACGCCTTGTTGTTTATAGAGTAATGTGTCATTCTGAGTCGATTACACTTTCCGCGTAGTAATTTCCATTCTCAGGGGAGAGACTTCTCTGCTCTATAGTCGAGGAGCAGCCAAGGGAAGCCTCTCGGTATGTTTTTTTACTGTGAGTCTTGTTTATTATATTTACTCCTGGAATTTATTATTCTATCAATCGATCCTATATATATTTCTACGTAAGTTATTATGAATGTTAGTTTTGGGTAAGAATATTCAGTCTTTACTTTTAATATATTCTGTTTTTCAATAAGACTCTTTAACTGTTATTTACAAGGAAAACACGAACACACAACCTATTTGATGATTATATAATACAGTACAGTAAAACACTCACCTACGGAACTGCCCTCTGCAAGTTGTACAGTCACAGTCTAATGCAGAGGAAGTCAGTCAGGATACAGTCATACACGTACAGCGGGATGATTAAGTTAATACAGTCGACCCGCCCACATTTACACCCGATTATAATAATTTCTGAGTAATGTTGGGTCCTCTTCCCTCTCTCCATCCTTACTTTATTCATTATCTTCAATTCTAGTTCTGTTTTCTGACTCTTATCTCTCTATGTCGCTTTTACTTATTTGAATTGTCTGTGTCTCTCTTTCTGTCAATGTACCTGTCTGTTTATCTTTTATCTATATCCTACTCTTATTATCTTTCTTTGGTGTTTATCTCTCTCTCTCTCTCTCTCTCTCTCTCTCTCTCTCTCTCTCCTCCTCCTCCTGGGTGTATCGCCATGTACTCTGACCTGATCTCTCCACCTCGACCTTGCATCACATCACCCTCGTCCCTTCTGCCCAGGAAATTGGAAAACCGACGTGGCCCGTACAAGAGAGAAAATTTATTTCCAGCGTCTAATGGCCAAAAGAATTGATGATGCATTACTGCTGCTGCCGCTGAAACGGGGATAGAGTGGTGTTGAAGTGGGGGGAGGAGACAGGAAAGGAGGTGGGAGGGAGTGAGGGGATGGGAGGGAGGGTGAAGGTGGTAGGAAGAGAGGAGGTGGGAGGGAGGGTGAAGGTGGGAGGGAGAGAGGAGGTGAGAGGGAGAGAATTAGAGTGGAGAGGGAGGTTGGAGGGAAAAACAAAGATGGTAGGAAAGAGGGTGTGATGGATGGAGAAGGAGGTGTAGATGGTAAGGGAGGAGAGATGGAAGAAAGGGGACAGTGTGAGGGATAGGGTCAAGAAGGAGATATAAGGAGTAAGTAGGGATGAGTAATGTTGGGGGGAGGGGGGCAGAGAATACGATAAGGGTGGCAGGGAAGGGCCAAGTAGAAGAAAGGGAAGGGGGAGGCTACATGAGGAAAGAAGGAGAGAAGAAGCGGAGGATTAGCAGGAGAAGCAGGAGGAGGAAGAATTTCAGAGGAGGGGAGCTAGGCAAGGGGGAGGGAGAGAGGGGGGAGGGTATATGGAAAAGCGAGCTACCTTACAAACAGACGAATAAAGCGCTCTATGATTTGCACACACAAAAAAGTCGTATTTCTTTCTCTCCCTCTGTTGTTGTGAGAGGCTATGGAAAGCCTCCAAGAAGGTAGGGGGAGAGGGAGGAGTTTGGATGCGAGGGTGTGATGGAAGGAGGGGCGGAGTTGTGATGGAGGGAGGGGCGAGGGTGTGGGGGTGTGTCATGGAGGGGGCGCGAGGGTGTGGGGGTGTGATGGAGGGGTGTAGGGGTGTCATGGGTGGGGGGGCGAGGGTGTGGGGGTGTGATGGAGGAGGGGTGTGGGTGTAGGGGTGTGATGGAGTGGGAGGTACTGGGGAGGCGGAGGTAAGTGGAAGCCTCGTAGGAAGATCTATTAGGGGTTGGTAAGGTTATTGTGTGGTATTCAATTTAATACAAATGCCAGGAAGCGTTAAGAAGGGGCGGAAATTTCTTTTACTATATATATTTTTTTTAGTTTTTATTCGTATTTAATTATTGTATAATCTACTTGTTTTTCTATAGTTTGTATTTTTTATTATTTTATTTATTTATCATAGAATTTTCTGTGTTTATTCTTTTATTTTTTTGCTATTTGTATTTTTTTTTTAATTAAATGAGTAATCTATACTGACTATTTGGTTACTGTGGGTGTGTACGAACAATAAATGAACACACACACACACACACACACACACACAAGCTAGAGTAAAAACATTTATATAAATTCTCTCAGTAATAGATATTTAGTACTGTTCATATTGAACCATATCGAAAAAAAAATATATATGTAACTCTCCTTCTCAACCCATTTAAAGATTTAGCCCCTTCATCACCCACGAAAAATAAACCACCCCTTGTCCCCCAAAAAAAAACAAAGAAAATTACCCCCATTTCAATAACCATTCATCTTAACACCCCAACTTAAAACCCCCCTACCCATGCCCTCTTCCCCTATCCCCTTTCCGCCCCCCATCTCTTCCCCTCAGAAAAACAAAACAAAAATAACAGCCGCAGAAGCAAACAACACTCTCCCCCCTCCTCTTCTTTCCACAATAAACAGGAGGTCACCCATACATTCAAGGAGAGACGGGGGAAGGAAGGGAGGGAGGGAAGAAGGAGCCTAAGATGGCGAGGATTTAGAGAGGGATCTTTAACGCTGGTTTTCAATAGTGCTTCATGTAGCTATCCGTCTTAGTGACAGGCCTGGAGGAGGGGAGAAGATAGTCCCTCCCCCGCCTGATAACATTACCGCATAGTCCGCTAGTGGGGATAGTAGGTGTGGGGATAGTGGTGATGGTGGGTGGTATATGTGGGTGGTAGGATGCGAGGATGGTGATGTGTGTTTGTGTGTGGTGGTAGTGATAGTAGGTGATGATACTTGGTAGGTGAGTGGCAGGAGTTTAGGAGGTATAGGTTAGTTGGTGTTATATAGTCTGGTTGATGATGTAAGTTCAGGATGGTGGTGTTGGTGATAGTGGTGTTGGTGATGGTGATGGTGGTGGTGGTGGGGATGGTGGTGATGATGGCTAATGTCTATGGTCTTTAACAATTCCATTAGTAATACGATACAATAAGAGTTGAAAGAAAAAAAAATCGGCATAGTGCTTTTGATAAACGACCTTTTGAGCGAAAACACTTTTAAAAAACAATTACACGATAAGGAATAGGAAATGAAACAAATTTCCTTATCCCCTACCTGTGAACCATTCAACAAACACGAAGAAGAAAAGGCAAAAATAAGAATAATATATCACACGAAGTAAGAACCAAAAATAACATATCACTCTTAAGTTTTACCACTGTTATTTCTTTTCTGTTTTATATCCAGTTACTCTCCTCTACCTTCCCTTTCCTCCTCCATATCATAAATTTTTCTCTCCATCCCTTTCCTTCCACCCCCTTCCTCACCCTTCTTTCAGATCTTTCTTCCATTCCCCCCTTCCTCTCCATTCCTCTCTTTCACCTCCCATTCCTCCTTTTATCCATCCCATCTCTTTTCTCATTCCCTCTCCTACTCCCACCATTACCACAGTCCCTCCCTAACACACCCTCATTCTCAAATTACCATAATGAAAACGCCCTCAAGTGATACTCTACTAAGGGTGATTAATGAATATCCTCCAACATTAATGGAACGTGACGAAAAGAGAAATATCGAGAGAGAGAGAAAGAGGGTGAAGAAAAAGCAGAAGAAGAAGAAGAAGAAGAAGAAGAAGAAGAAGAAGAACCCCCTGTTTAATAGCAACCTCTCAAGTAAGGTCTTTTATTCCTCAATGTTGCCCATACTAAGACTACTTAAGCTAATTACCAACAACTCATTAATTGGCCTAATTGGAATGAGCTACAAAGGGGATGAATTTTTGGTTTACATTTTGTTTTTCGTAATTCAAGCTCGGGAGACCAACACTCGCCAGACCTTAATATTATCAGTGAGTTTTGCATCGTAAATCACAGTCTCGTTGCTGGGATTATTTTTGTAGTGATTATCTTTTAGGTCGGCTTTAGGGGTATGGGGGGTTAGTGGTTTTGGGGGGTGAGGGGAGAAAAGGGGGAAGGAGGAGTATAAAAGAAGAGAGAGGGGAGTAAAAGGAGGGAAGAATGAAAGAAGGAAGAATGAGAGAGGTAGGGGGAGGGAAGAATATGAGGGGTAGGGGGAGGAAAGAGTAAGGGAGGTAGGAGTGAGGAAGAATGGAGCAGGGAAAAGTGAGGGATATAGAGGAAGGGAAAGGGAAGGTGGATTTAGCTGAGTGTAAACATTGGACGGTGTTTTCTCATTCAATTCCTCCTTCTCCCTTCCTATTTCCTCCTGTTCCCCCGCCTTCTCCCTTCCTCCTTCTTCCTATTCCTCTGCCTTCTCCCTTCCTCTTCTTTCCTCCTTCCCCTTCTCCAAACCTACAAACGTTATAAAGCAATTACAACAAAAATTAAGAAATTAAAATCCCTCTTATTCCTTTCTTCTAATCGGTCTTTTAATCTCAAAACATAAATAGAAGTAATCCGCTGTCTAGAGCTTATAAAAATGAATAAATAGTTGAATAGAAGAACCGAATAGATAAATACACAAAAAGATCAATAAATAGATAAAATAAGTTACAAATAGAGGGAAGGGTGATAAAAATGTGAAGGGAAAGAAAATAAAAAAGAGAAAAGATTAAAAGTCACCTTCGGAGGGGTGAGCCAACACGACACACCACCCAGGGAGGACTTAGCAAATGACCTCTATTATCCTCGCCCGCCCACCAACCAGCTGTTAATACAACCAATTTTCTCTTAAGACGTCCACCAATAAGAGGTCGGCGTCCTGTCCTGCTGTTTACCCTTCACGGTGTTCCATGCTTGTACAAACACACAAACAACGACGAGGTCTCAAACAACAACGCTGAGGTCTCAAACAACAACGAAGTCTCAAACAACTATCTAAATTAATTGTTATCTAAAGGCCACAAACCAGAGTGGGTGTCTTCAAGTATCTCTGTGCAGTGGCTCCCGTCAGCAAGAAAACGCTTGTTAAATTAAGTAAAAATCTAGAGATAAGAATTATTATTGGTGTGTTTTTTAGTTCACTAAATTATATACACGTTCAAGAAGAGGTGAAGAAAAAATCCGAATAAGAAGGAAATGGAAGAAGAAAAGGGGAAGACCGAGAAGAATAGTCAGAAGTAGAAGAAGAAGAAGCAGTAAGTAAAATAAACTAGAAAAAAATAAGAAAAAGATAATTAAGTAGTGAGATGAAAAAGAAAAAACAAGACAACAATATTATATCAACAATCCTGTGATAGTTTTTGGGCAGTGTGATGCAAATACCCACCTGTCACCTGCTGTGGGACCAAGGCGACCACTCAGAGCTCTGGACGATGGAGATGTTGTGTTGACCGACCGTGTAGTCTCATGTTGCTTTAATTATGGAGATTAGATAATGTGGTCGTCTTAAGGATTATCTGATGAGTAAGTAGAGTCGTTGAGAGAGAGTGAGAGAGAGTATGGGGATAACGACGAGAAAAAGAGGGAGAGAGAAGGAAAAAAAGGAGAGAGATAGAGTATAGCATAAAGAGAGAAAGACAAAGAGACACAAATTATTCATTACTCTGCCTGGAGGAGTTACGTCGGAGTTATCAATACAGGTTACTGATGTGTGTGTGCGGCTTTATTGCCATCAACAAGTGTTCATACTCTTGATGAATAAATTGCGACTCTGGAATTCACTCATCAGCATATTACAGGACGTTCACACACACTAACCTTGATCGTAGTGTCAAGATCAATGTGTTAGCAGTTTATAATTCACGTAACGCAACAGACATGAAGACATAATTTATACATATAGATCCACACTCTGTAAGGTTGTGTATTCAGTAAAAAAAAAATGGGTTATATATAAAACACATATACGTATTCATGTATGTATGTCTATATAAACACCCACACGCAAACATTCATTCAGCTACAGCAAACACACCGGAATAAACAAACCTATGTACACATGGACCACAACCCTCCAGCCACACACACACACACACACACACACACACACACACACAGAGGCGTAAATATTGTGTACAGAAGAGAGTATAACACCGCCACAGGCAACACACGCCCACGACACGACAACCAACACGCTCTGAAAGGAAAGAATTCTCCTTAGCAATTCCCAAAGGACGGGGCGACAGCATTTGCATTTGTGTAAAAGAATGCTTGAAGGCTGTTAAGGAATTTCATTTGCGTGGTGCCAGAGGGTTGGTGAAGATAGTGGGGTGTGTTTGGCTGGGATTATCACTATGATTCTTATCTGATTACTGATTGGATTTGGCTAGATCTTCATTACTATTATGAATTTTGTTATCATTTGTATATGAATAATTTTAAGGAAATTTTTAAGTCATTTTCTTAATTACTCATTCTTTATAAAGAAATAATTTATTTAACTTCTTTTTTTAACTTACATATGGAAACACACGACTATACATACCCATTACATATATATATATATATATATATATATATATATATATATATATATATATATATATATATATATATATATATATATATATATATATATATATATATATATATATATATATATATATATACATTTATTTATGTATTTATTTCACATTTAGTTCAAACTTTAATAACTCTCAAACAACACTTAAGAGCCATAAATCTTTACCCTCTCCACATTTCAATAACTTGGTCAGTACGATCAGAGATTTGCATTCCAGACACCGCAGCAATTTCCAAAAGTATCTCTTCCCTCCCAGTACCCCATTGCCTCCGTCCCTCTCTCTCTCTCTCTCTCTCTCTCTCTCTCTCTCTCTCTCTCTCTCTCTCTCTCTCTCTTTACCCTTTGCCTGTCTCTCCCTCTCTCTGTCCATCTGTCTCTCTCTTTAGTGTTCAAGAATTTCCAGAAACAAATCCTCGCCAAAAATTGAGATTCATCCCATTAATATCCCCAAGCAGTGGGCATTTTTACCCAACTCCCCTTCTGTTATCCAAGCCAGAGCGCTTATAAATATAACTAGGAATGCGACCGTAAATCATAACCTTGTTCATAGGCACAAGTCCAGGGCTGGTGGGGGGAGGGGAGGGGGCGAAGGAAGGAAGGGGGACGATGAAAGGGGACGGGACGAGGGAAGGTTGAGGGAAGGGGGTGAGGGAAGGAGAGAAGAGGAAGGAGGAAAGGGTGGTGAGCGTTGTGTTGCCCCCTCCCTCCCTCTTTCCTTCCCTTTCTTTCAGTCTCTCACTCACCTTTCCTTACTATACCGCTAGGTTTCCCTTCAATGTTTTTCCTTCCCTTTTCGTTTCTTCCTCTCGATCTCTCTCTTTCTTTCGCCCTCTCTCTGTCTCTCGCTGCTAAAACACCCCGTCATCAATCTTCCTCTATCCATCCTCTTCACCATTTTATCCTTCCACACACACACACACACACACACTCCCTTCTTGTGAGGCCACCCATATCACACACAGCTCTTGCCATCTGTCTATCTGCCTTGGCGTTGGCATCTCTCCCTCTCTCTCTTTCTGTATACTTCTTTGTCTGTCCTTCTGTCTGTTATATGTGTCTGTCTGATTTTTTCTGTTTGTTTGTCCGTCTCTGCCTGATGAATTGTCTCTGTTTGTATGTGTGTAGTTGATCTCTCTCTCTCTCTCTCTCTCTCTCTCTCTCTCTCTCTCTTTCTCTCTCTCTCTCTCTCTCTCTCTCTCTTCTCCTGCTTACCATTTGTCCTTTCGTGTGACCCTTCCTTCGCTCAACTTGCCCTCCTTCCCTTTTGCTCTTCTTCCTCTTAATTCTTATTCCACTTTTCCTCTTTTGTTTCCTCTTTTTTTTCATTTCCCCTTCCTCTTATTCCTCCATGGCTTCATTCCCTTCCTCCTCTTCCTTATTATTTCCTTCATCTCTTCCTCTTACACTCGTGCTCTCCAACGTCTTCAAATTCCTTCCTCTCTCTCGCTTCCTTTTTCTGCAGTAATTCTTTTTGTCGTTGCCCGGGTAAAGCTCTCTTATTCTTCCTGAGTTCTCACTTCCTCTCTCTCCCCCTTCTCTCCCTTCTCTCCTCTCTCTCTCTCCTCTCCTTCTGTCTTCCCTCTTCACCTCTCTCCTCTCTTCCCTTCTTTCCCCACCTTCCCCTCTCTCCCATCTTCTTTGTATACCGTCTTTCTCTTTCCCTCTTTTTTTAAACTCTGTGCTTCACTGTATATTTATTTACCCTCTTTCTTCTCTTCTCTGTACTCCCCTTTCTCTTTCCTCTTTCTCTTTCTCAACCCTATCCTTCATTCTTTATTTATTTCCCCTCTTTCGCTGAAATTGTGCTTTGTTATTGTTCATTGTTTTTATTCCATCCCATTCTGTTCTTCTCGTTTATTTATGTTCTCTTTCTCCCACAAAAAAGAAATGTCGTGTTATTGTGGGGGTTTTTCTGGTATTTATCTTTCCATTTATTCACACAAGAGGAGACATATTCTTTATTTTGATAATAAAATAGAGAAAAATACATTACGTAAACACCAGGAAAAGACATAAAAGAATAAAACACACACATGTATTGATAAAATTTGCAGTGTAGTGTAGTGTAGTGTAGAATAGAATTATATTGTCCATAATGAGCAAAAAAATATATGTTTGAAACAGTTTCTATAAAATCTCAATCTTCAAGTAATATCTTAACTATAGCGATGGTCTTTGCTCTCTCTCTCTCTCTCTCTCTCTCTCTCTCTCTCTCTCTCTCTCCTCTCTCCTCCAACGGGCGGAGGAGTTGGCACAAGCCAGCCCCTGCCTTAACACACACCTCAGGGCCTCATGAACTGGCTCCAGGGGTGAGGAGGTATACTGCTGGTAGGTGTAACGTGGAGGCCCCTCATGATTTCATGTATGTTAAAATATACGATGAATCATTCACCCCATGCTTTGCCACTTCCCCCCTCCTTTCCCTCTCTCTCTCTCTCTCTCTCTCTCTCTCTCTCTCTCTCTCTCTCTCTCTCTCTCTCTCTCCATTCTCTCTCTCTCTCTCTCTCTCTCTCCACCCTTTTTGCTCTTCCATTTCTTTCCCTTTCGTTATTCCCTCTGTTTTCCTTCTTCTTCTACTTATCCTACCCGTCCTTTGTCTTTCTTCTTTTCCTTCTTTCATTTACTTCTTCTATTCTCTTTTTTCCTCCACTCTTACATTCCCTCTTTTCTCTATCCCCCCCTTCACTCCCCTTACCCTCCCTCTCACCCATCTGCTTTAACACGCGCTGTTTTTACCCCCTTCCCAGTATGCTTCTCCCTTTCCTGGTATGCTCCCCTCTCCGTCTTCTACCCCCTCTGCCTCCCCCCTTCTCCTTCCCAATTTACTTTACCCCTCCTCCTCTACCTCCTTCTCGTCCTTCACCGCCATGTTCCTCTTTATTCTATTTTCTTTTTTTCCGTTCATACCCTCTGTGGCACGTACTGTCCCCTCTGCTGCCCATCTGTCCCCTCTTCTCCCCCCTCGCCTTCTCTACCCCCCCTCCGCCATTCCGACTAACTCCCTCTCTCCTCCCACCTTCAACCCCTCCCCCTTCCCTCTGTTGAAACACGCACTGTGCTCCCTTTCTCCATTTCCCTCACCACCCACCTCCCCTTTCCCTCTCTCGCCCCCCTTCCACTCCTGTCTTCCTCTTTCTTTCTTCTTAGTTTGCCGTATCGTCAGGAAAGGAACACGTAAGCCCGGACAGTTACAACGACGATCTATTCCAGAAAGCGAAACAGAGAGACACACACAAAAACAAAAGGAACTATCAAGTTGAATGCTTACGTTCTTGACTTTTCATTTCATCTCGATCTTGTTTCTCTATTATACAGACTAAACTTCTCACGACCTTCCATGATCCTCACAGAAACGAGCCTTAATATACCACACCGTGAGGATCTACCAATGGACAACTGGAACGACGAAACAATCTGGTACATTGGGCTTATAAAATGAAAAAAAAAATACAGCTTGAAAGTGAGCCGAGGGAAGAAGGGAGGGAGGGAGAGGGAGGGAGGGAAGGAAGGAAGGGGAGAGGAAGACGGTGGATGGGGAGGAGAGGTAGAGGGTGGAGAGGGGAGAGAGAGAGGAGGGAGAGAAAGTGAAAATGAGTTGGTTGAGGAGGACATTAGGGCAACGAGACGCCGACACTCTTGAGTTCTCTCGTAAGCAACTTGTGTAGTGGCGTGAGAGGACGTGTAGAGCTCTCCACGTCACGAGAAGGACGCTATTTATGTAGGAGAGACCAATGAGCTCAGATGGACGACGGCAGGGGATGGAAGGGAAGGAGAGAAGGGGGAGGGAGAGGGTGAGTAGGAGCAAAGAGAGAGGAGAAAAGGGTCGAGGAAAAGAGGGACAAAATGAGGGATGATATCACTAGTATGGGTGATTGGAAGGAGGCGAGACAAAAGGAGAAAGATAAGTGACAAGATCAAGAGATATGAAAGGGAGGGGATAAGAGAGGAATGGGATGAAGAGTGGGTGATGGGATAGGGAGGCGCTCGTCTATGACCAGTCACTTCTCTTCTTTGGAAAATTGTTGCTTATTTCCTCCATGTAAATTGTCATCATCTGCACCTCTGTTTATCTGCCTTCCTGTTTCTATATCTTCTATCTATTTTTTCTATATATTTCTCATTTATCTTTCAATATTCCTTCCCCTTTTATCTCCCTCTTTTACCTCCCTGCCACCTCTCCCTCTGTGCCCATCTCGATTTCAACTATCTCAGCTCCTCCTCCTACTCTCTTTCCCCGGGTGATGGTCTCACTTAGTCCAGGTCTCTCCTCCCATTCCCCGCTACAAATCCCCGACGTCCATTTGAGCTAATACAGGCGATGTTCCGCTGTATTGCGCGCGCTTGTGGCCTAACCCCTTGGGATACTGGGGGATTCCGACTCCTCCTTCGCTTGCAAGTCCCGTGGGAAGAGGAGGCCCCTGAGGGAGTGTTTGGGATTGTGTTGATGCTGCAGGGGATGTAAGTGAGGGAGTGGGTAGGATCGAGACACTCGGATAGTGGACAGAGGGGGAGATAGAGAGATTTTCCAAGTTTCGTGGATTGTGGTGTGGGGATCTTGGTGATGGTCCTGAGGGTAAGGGGGAGACAATGGGAGGACGAGGAGGGAGTTACTCGGATGATGTCTGAGGGAGGCTTAGGGAGCGTTGGGGATTGTGGTGGTGATATAAGGTGGGTGATCGTAGGGATTGGGATACAAGAATGTTAAAGAGACAGACAGACAGAGTGAGAGAAGCCTGTAGGTCGTGGCAACTCGTGTTTCAGGGAGGGTCTGACTGCAGTGTTGACATGAAATCGTGTTAGTGAGGACACGAGTTTGTTTAGTCAGCTGATTATCTTTTTGCGACTCACCTTTTTTGTATTTTTTGTAATTTATGGTTAAAATAAGTCTTCTACATTCATATGCCCACGGCGGTTTCATATATTATGCGTAAAGAAGGAGAATAAACAGGTAAAAAAGAAAGTAAAATGAAAGCAAAAAGTAAAAAAGAAAGTAAACAAGTGAAAGTCCTTAAACTGGGTCTCATTTCCAACACCCTTTCACGCCTACGAGTTCCTCTCTCCCATCTTCGCGTGCCTTCCTCCCCCATCACCACCTTCTCCCCCTCTCCCCCTATCAAAATTTTATCATAAGATCGTAATCCTGACCCCTACCTCCCGTCCCTCCCGTCCTCCAGTCCCTCCTTCCCGTCTACCCAAGCCATATTTGAAATTTTTCTCCCCGAAACCTCAAAACACGAAGGAATTCAGAAGGATTCCAGCGCTGATGATGAGGGCGAGGAGGGGGGGGGGTGAGGGAGAAGGGAAGTGAGAGGGGAAGAAGGAATGAGAGAATGAGAGTATCGGGAGGAAGTTTGAGATGGGGAGATAAGATGGGAGTGAGGGCGTGAAGGGATAATCAGGAATGAAGGAGGGGGAGAAAAACGGGAATGGGTGGAGGGGGAGGTAAGGAAGGGGAAGAAAAATATTGGAAGAAAGGGAGAGAAGGAGGGCTCAAAATAAGAGAAGCCATATAGAAAAGGGGAGAAAGAGGAACTAAGTCGGATGGAAACAGATGTGAGTTAGGACAGACAGACAGACACACACACAGACACACAGCTAGCTTTTCCCTGTGTTAGTATTTATACAACTGGTAATAGAAGACGGGGGAGGGAGAGAGAAAGCGGGAGTCACCGCTTTGAATCTGAATTTTAGATTTTCTGTATTTTATGAGTTCTGTTTTTACATACGTACAAATCTTGGCAAGTAGTGAAGATAGTTATAAGAAGTAAATATATTGAGGATTATCTGTCTCTCTGTCTGTCTGTCTGTCTGTCTTTCCGTAGCCCATTGTAACTTCAAAACGTCTATCAAGAAACACCTAATTTCCAGCTCTTGTTCAGTATGACAAAGATAATGATATCTAAATACATTCTGCAATATAATAATTTACTGCCATTAACATATTATTACATTAATCATAATCAAATATAATTCTTTGTTGGTGAACTTAATATACCTGTACCTGTTCTTGTATTTTACCTGTACATATAGAGTACCTGCACCTAGGGTATATACTATATACGGTACGTACCTGGCCTCCTGGATGTGTGCCTCTCGTTATGCTGTTGAAATTTTACTTAACGAAACAGTGAAAATAATTTGAAATACAAAAATAAATGAACCAAATCCTCTGTAAACTTAAACACATACAACAAATCCCTTACCTCCCTCTCCTCCCCAATCCCTCACCTCACCTCTCCTCCCTAACTCCCCATCTCCCTAGTCTCTCCTCTCCCCACCAATCCCTCACCACCATCTTCTCCCTAACTCCCTATCTCCCTAGTCTCTCTCCCAACCCAATTCCTCACCTCCCTCTCCTCCCTAACTCCCTATCTCCCTAGTCTCTCCTCTCCCCACCAATCCCCCACCTCCCCCTCCTCCCTAACTCCCCATCTCCCCAGTCTCTCCTCTCCCCACCCATCCCTCAAGTAAGAGTTCCAGCTTAGCGTTAAGTGACGTTTTTGAATGTGAGGTAAAATGTCGTTGCCAGACTGGGCCAGCCAGGGGTGGAATGGGGGGGTGTCGGGTGGTGGGGGGGGATAAGGAGAGGGGAGAGGGAGTGGGAGAGGGAAGCAGCCGCAGTATTACCAAGGCCAGGATGAAGCACACCTTACGACACCGCGCTCTCGCTCCTAATTTATGCTAGAGGGGAGGGGGAGGGGAAGAGGGTAGAGGGTAAGAATTTTTACACCTTGCGTTTCGTTAGTGATGATGTTTTGTTAATGTCTTAGAGATCTTTGTTTTGCTTACGTATTATAGATGTGTATTTGTTCGACTTTCTATAGTTTTTTACAATATTTGTCATTTATCACAATTTTTCTTATTTATGTGTATCAGTTAAAAAACATGGATTATAGACACCATTAATTAACCGTTTATGGACGAGTGTAAAACCATCTTTCTCATGGCGTTAAACTACAAAATTAAGAGAATTAAGCAATCGTCTTCAAAGGTATGAAACAGGTAAAAATTTACGATAATCCAAACGTAAACACAAGAAAATGTATCACCAAATAAACTCACAATATCAAGCCGTAAGGTTAACTAAACCATACTTGAAAGGCCGTAAAAATTACAATTACCTGCAATACATTTATACTTACCCTTAAATCAACACTGAGGTCTATGCAGTATACTTCATGGTCATATTTTTACTGGAAGAATAAGCAGGCAGAAGAAGGAGGAGGAGGAGGAGGAGAAGGGCGTCTGGTGTGGCAACAGTGTAGAGCCTGGTAACCATGACAACCAGGGTGGCGGCAGGCGGGCCGACACGTCGAGACATGTCAGGGGTAGCGGCTGCGAGTGACAGCCCAATTTTACCCGGGATCCCTCCTACCCACAACTTTCCACGAATTCTTCTTTCTGGGGGTTACTTCTGGGGGGTTTTAGGAGTGAGGGGGTCTCCGGGGGCTTAATCATTAGCTCGTTATTGTTGTGGTTGTTGTTATTTAAGATTAATTTTTGCAACGTCTTACGAAATCTTCTTCCTGTTGGTTTCTTCTGGGGGGGGTTAAGGGAATGTTTTCTGGGGGTGATTATCAGCTCTTGTTTTTGTTTGAATTTGTGTTGTTGTTGTTGTTTTTGCAGAAATGGGGATGTGTTGCTTTTTCTTCTCTCTAGGGGGATTGGAAGAAATCTCTCGGGTTAAGAATTGTTATTGGATAAATTTATGAGGGGTTGAGGAAAATTTCTGTGGGTGGAATTAACGGTTGTTATCATAGTTGTTGTAGTTGTTGGTGTTGTATAAAACAGATTGTGGTGGTAATTGCATCATCCATAAATTCGTCTCTCATAGGGTATTTCCGTGCGTTTCTCTGGGGTTAATTTTTTATTTTGTTGGCGGAAACGGGGGGGGGGTTATATTAGGGGTTCATTGGTTCCTCTTCAATTTCCTACCTCTTTCTCTCTTTCTCTTGGGGGATAATACCGGTGATATCTCTAAGGTTGTATATGTCTCTGTGGCTAAAGAAATCTCTGGGGATATAAACATCTCTGGGGATTTGAACATCTCTGGGGATTTGAACATCTCTGAGGATATGAACATCTCAGGGGATATAAACATCTCTGGGGATATGAACATCTCTAGGGATATAGGTCTCCACTGGTGTTTATATTTCTGCTGGAGACAACACAGGCTCTGGTGGAGGTTGAATCGTCCATCCCCTTAACTTTCCACGAATGCTTCTCTCTGGGGTGTACACAGCAGGTGTTGATGGTGCAGGAGACGTGGTTGTACTAGGCACGAATCCATTGCGATTTTTTTTAAAGTGAGGTTACATTAGCGTTAGGGTGTTTAATCTTCACGTGGAATAAGCTGGGGTGCCCACCCAATCTTCAAGTGATCCACATATTCTTTTCATTTAATTCTAGTTTATTTGTTGTTATTGTTGCCGGAGATGGAGGACAATGGAGGTAATCGCAGTAGATCATATGCCCGAGTTGGAATTTTTAAACAAATAACTAAAACAATTTCAGGGTACCATATACTGTTCTGTTATTTTGTGTATACATTTTTTTAAGTATTTGTCATTGATTATTAAACACAAGCTAAACTTTCATATTCTTGGATATTTCTCTTCACAGTTATCTATTTTATCCTGTTTATTTTATCTCTTTGTATATCTTAGGTTTCTTATTTATTTGTCTCATGTACAAGGTGAGAGCAGAACACACCTTAACACAATGGGGACTTTACCAAGTATTAATGATCTGGTGATTTATGAAGCTGATTACCTGTCACGCTGAGGATTAATAAATTGTCCTTGTCATGTTAGCTACTGTGGCTGTTTAGTTGTTGTTACTCTAATTTAAGGAATTGTGGTAGTACCTTGTTCACTACCACCAACACGCCCACTACCCATTAATCCCGAGTAACAACACCACCATCACTACCACCCCAACCACCACCACCACAACCACCTATAACACCCTGCCCTCCACATACATATATACGAGAAAGAGCGCCCAACATTCCTCCATTTTCTTATTACAAGTGCTGAGTCTCCATAAATCGCAAGGTCTCCCTCATGAGCTCCTTAATATGACGAGGATGCCAGGCGGAGTGGCACTTGGCCGTCTCCTTGTGGCCCTCAACCCCCCGCCCAGTGCCACCACCGCCAGCTTATGAATATCCCACAGATATTTCATTTTCTGTCCTCTCCTGTTTTTTATATCACTTTTCTTACTTCTCGACTTTCTTTTTGTTTCATATATTCATTCTGTTTACTCCTGGTTTTCTATTTTGCTCCAGGTTTTCATTTTTGTTCGTGTTTTTCCCTCTTTTTCCTTTGTTATCTGTTCTTCATCTATTTATTCGTTTTTCTTCTTCATTCATCTTGATTTTATTTTTATTTGTAATCTCTTGCTTTACAGTTTACCACGATAACCTTGAATTTTTACACACACACACACACACACACACACACACACACACACACACACACACACACACACAAGAGCACCTTATTTCATCTCGCCTCGTCTCTTCTCGTCTTTTCGTTTCGTTTCGTTTTTTTTTCATATTTTTTTCTCGTTTCGTCTCGTCTCATTTTATCTCGTCTCATCTCGTCTATGGAGTATCATTGGCGCTGTCCTTCGATCACACACATCGAAGGCAATTATCACCGGTGTTAAACCATGTAAACCCGCGAGTATAAACCTAACCGAGTGTCGCTTTGTTCTCCCCCCCCCTCCTCCCTATCATTTGTAAACCTAAACATAAATGGGTTTAACGCTGCTGAATGGCAATAACCCAGCCTCGGTGCCTTTAAAGAATTCATTCCGGTTTAAAATGCCAACGCATCAATTTCTCCCTGTCCCCCTCCTTCCCTCCCTCTCTCCATCCCTCCCTCCCTGCCTTTCTCCTTTCATCCGTCCGTCCGTCCGTCCGTCCGTCCGCCCCTCCTCCCCTCCCTGCCTCTTCTCTCTTTTCTTCCTCCTTCTCTACTTCTGCTTCTCCCTTCCTCTCTTCCTCCCTCCTTCCCTCCCTCCCCCCCCTTCTCAACTCATAACCTCTCTTCCCCTCCCTCCCTCCTTCCATCAGTCCATCACTGCTTCCATCCGTCCTTCCTTCCTTCCTTCCCTTTTCCCTTCCTCTATCCCTCCTCCTTCTTCCTCTTTCACCCTACCCCCTTTTCTCCCTCCCTATCTATTCACACAGAAAATAATGAAAGAAAATTCCTCATATCTCTAAGAAAAAAAATCATGATTCTTTCTTCTACTTGGGAATATACAACCTCACTTTTCATCGATTTATTTATATACATTTATGCTCATCCCTCAAGACATTCTCTTCTTCTTTCATTGTTTAAAATTCTCTCTGTGTTGTTGTTTATGTTTTTGTTCACCTTTTCCCCTCATTCCTACTTTATGATGCACGATGCACGTCCTTCACGTGATAAACAAGAAGGCATACATCACTCTAGCTTCAAGATATAAAGTGAATCACAGTCTAAGAGTGTCGGAGTCTTTTTCCTGTGTATACATTTTCTGACTTTTTGGGATGCTCGTGGCGTTCTGGAATGGGCTTATGATTTATTGCCTCTGGACGCGGCGGACTGGAACTTCCAGGGCCTTCAGATTCCGTCAAGTAAAAAGCAGGCACGAGGTGGGAGACAGTGCGGGAAAATTGTAAAATTATTAAGAAGTTGGGATGCAAGAAAGACCTCGAAAAGTTGTGACCGAAGAAATATTTCTCCCCAAAGTTGTGATGGAAGGAAGGCTGCCGGAGGCATTTTTTTAGGCTTATGTAACGGGTTTTTCTTGTCATATATATATATATATATATATATATATATATATATATATATATATATATATATATATATATATATATATATATATATATATATATATATAGTGTTTGTGTGTGGCTATTTGTGAGGTAAAAGAACAAAGAAATCCTGGGAAACGCGAATTTATATTCCCCAAAGTTGGCAAGGTGACACGAACGCAGGAGGATGATCTCCATATGACACAATAATGCCATTAAATACTAAAGCTGACACAGCGCCATATTGACACCTTTTCTTACATCATCATCAACCTCTGTGTGATGCTGGAAAAGTTAATGTGAAAAACGAGGAGCAGATTCAACTCTCTGCCTTAAGAAAGAAATAAAGAAATAAACGTAAGGAAATGATTACACTAGCACGTTATCGGACTGTTTGTTATATAATGAACGTGTTTCTATTATTTTCGTATTATCGTCTCCCTATTTACATTATTCTCAATTATCAACATACAGTATCAAAGAGCGAGACAGAGAGAGAGAGAGAGATCGCAGGAAAATGATAGCAGAAGGCATTGAAGAGCGGCAACAATACACTCAATTGAGACCGGGGCGTCGTAAACAGCTGACCCCAGGCTGCCAATACACACACTGCCTCCCACCAACACACACACACACACACTAGCCAGGCCAGCTACTGTGTGTCATCCTGCCCATCCTGGAGTCCTTCTCTTGTTTGGTTTCTTCCTCTTCGTTACTTTATTTTTCTTTTGTTTTATAGTTTAACATATGTGTTTGTGTTTTTATTTCATACTTTTATACAATGGTACACACACACACTCTCTCTCTCTCTCTCTCTCTCTCTCTCTCTCTCTCTCTCTCTCTCACATTCATATCTTTCCTTCCATTGTCGTTATCTCCTCTTCCCATTTGTCTGTCTCTACATCTCTCTCTCCTTCATCACATTTTACCTCCTTACTTATCTGTCATTTATGGTCTTCCTCGTCATTTTCGTTTCCATCCGAGTTCTTCAGACATTTTGACACGTTGATGATTTATAATTTGTTAATGTATGTTTTTGTCCATAGAATTGTTAAGGCTTATAATCTTTGTCTTCTTTTTCTTCTCATAAACTCTGTATTCGATATTGTCTTCTGGTTACTTTTGTTAATTGTTTATATTTGTTTTCTGATTTAAATTTGTTTTCCGTCTGTTAAATTCTAACTTTTAAATCCTTTTGTTAATGTTATTGTCTCCTCCTTTTTTCGTATATATTCGACCCATCATTTCAAGAATCAGTAATCCTCTAATAATTGTATCTTTAAATTATACCCCCGGCTATTACCTTGTCTCTAATAAATAACCAAAATTCATAATTAAATATCAGTGTTCTTCTTGGTTCGTTCTCAATCATAGTTTTGCCATTTGGGGGCCTCGGTGTGTGTGTGTGTGTGTGTGTCTCGCCCACAAATCTGGTTAAGACATCTTGCCTTCAACTTTGTTCCGACGGTAGATATAGTGACGTGTCAAGGGGGCGGGGGGTTCTGTCTCACCACACCCTCACTATCATTTGTCATCATCATTTTCTCTTCTTCCTTACGCTTCGTCTGTTTTTTATTTATTTATCAACCTCCCCTCTCCGTGTCTTCTCCTTGATGTGCAAAACTCTCCTTTCTATAATTCTTAACTATTTTTCCTTCTCATTTTTGCTCCCAAGTGGATTTTCTTTACACTCAGTACCTTATAATTTTTTCTCTCTTATAATGAAAAGCATTTCAAGACATACTTTTTTCCCTTCGAAATCCTGGAATCATATGCTGTACCTCCTCCCCCCTGTCGCCGTCGCCCGCTATCTATTTGGGAGCCCTCGTTTTCGTCACTTGATTTATGTGACCCGATGAAGGTTCCAATGTTTTTCTTATCGCCTCTCGCGGTGGCTGGAACTTTGGCTGTGGAATTTAGTGGCCTCTACAATTCTATTTTTTTCCTCCTCACTGCTACAATATCTTTACAAGTCGCTGTTTTATTTTTGTATGTTAGCGTCAATAGAGGAGTGAGAGAGAAATTGCCTCTAAAATTACCCGTCGCCGGGAGTGTTATCGTCCCTCTCTGCTCGACGTTTGTCTTCAGAGCCTTTACCCAAAACGCCATCTTGAGGAGAATTGGAACCACGTCTCCAAAAACATTTCTCAGAAAGCGACACCCTCCTCCTCACCCCCTCCCTCTCTCCCCTTCTTCTCTCCTCATCCTCCTCACGCACTCTCCTCCGATACACATGGAAGGAAGAGAAGGAGAAGGAGGAGGAATAAGGGCGGGATGGTGGGATAGGGGTGGACATACCTTCCGTTTGTCAGCATGTCTGTCATTACGAAGCCCAACCTCTGCCTCACTTGTTTATAGCGGACCAGAAGGACCTTAGTCTCCATCTACCGATATCAACAAACTTGAGACTCATGACGACAACACCGAAGGCCAATGTAACGACTGCTGGAGGATACGACTTGCTACACTATGGACAGGCAAAGATATATTTGTCATTTTCGTCCTACAGGTATATGTAATTAGTGCCATTTTTTTATGATTTGTACGACTTGAAGTGACTCTGATTACATTAATCTCCATTAGCGCAGCGAGACCTGTCAGAAATCATAGCGGCTAGATATTAATTAATTCCGCGACTGAAGTACATGTAGTTGACTTTTACAGTAAAGGGAGTGGGTGGAGGAAGGAGAAGGGGAAGGGAAGGGGAATGGTAGGTGGATATGAAGGGGAATGGTAAGGGAGAGGGTTGAGGGTCTATGAAGAGGAAAAAAAGGGAGGGAAATAAACTTTGTAATAGGGTTGATTAGGGAGCAAAATGTGCGTGGAGTTAGGGAGGAGAGCGAATGTAAGTTAGGATCACCTATGGTAAGGGGTGAGGGGATGGAGAGGGAGGGAGTACATAGTTTGTATTGAGATTGGTTGGGGTGACAAAGTTTATGTTAGAATGGGTTGGTGGTCAAAGTTTGCATTTGGGATTGGTTTAGAGCCAAAATTTATACTGGAATGAGCTGGAGGTCAAAGTTTGGCGTCAAATGCATTCAAGGGAGAGGGAGGGGAGGGGAAGGGAGGGGAGGTTGTTAAGATTAGCTTGAAATTTCAGAGTAGGGGAAGAACAGGAGTGTGAAATTAGGCGTTTGAGGTTAATTAGGAAGGTCACTGAATGGGTGTTAAGGTTACTTAGGGACTCGTAGAGCAGAAGGAAGTAGGAAAAAGATTCGTGCTGGAGACGTCACATTGTGCGAAGCTGGGGGGGGGGTAATAGAGGGTAGGAAATGATGTAGGAGGAGGAAGAAAAGAACGAGGAAGAGTGATGTAAATTAAGGAGAAGGAGGAAGAAAGGGGTAGGAGGTGATGTGGAAGGTAGAAGGAAAGTAGGGAGGGGGAAGGAGAAAGAAGAGGTCAAAGTTTGTGCTCTGGGTTGAGTTAAGGAAGATTATAAATTGACTTGCGGAATAACATGAAGAAGTCTGTGAGAAGTAGAGCTACCGATGAGAGTTGACTGTATGGTGGCAAGAAGAAGAATATGAGAAAGAAATGAGTGATGCATGTTGTGTGATGATGAACAGAAGAAGAAGAAATCTTTATTGTTAGCTAAGAGATAAGTAGAAAGAGACAGACAGACAGACAGACAGACAGGCAGACAAATGTATCATCGACCCTTAAAGAAGACTGAGGATAAATAGAAAAACAAAGAAAAAGAAGGAGTATAAGAGAAAAAGAGGAAGAGAACTGTAGAATGAGATGTAGAAAGAGAGAGGAAAGAGAGAAAGAGATAGAGATAGGGAGACGTATCATCAAGTCTTACACAACTTGTTCTCTGGCCAGCACACTTTACTTTTTATCACTGTTTTTGTCTCCTCCTGGGTCCTGGCGCGCGTGGGGCAGAACCTGAATTAATTTATCAGATGACGACCTTTCTTGAAGTTTCTTAATCACTTGGATACTGGAGATAGCATGACCTACCCCCCCTCCCCCTTCCCTCTACCCCTCCCCCTCTTAGACGGTGTAATATAGCATCTCCCCTGAGGTAAAGGGGGCGATGCGGGAACCAGCAAGGGGGGAGATGGAGGAGGATGGGTTAGTTCGATGCCTGGTGTTAAAAATGACGAGAGGTAAGAGAGAAAGAGAAGAAATGGATGAAGTTGAGAGAAGTAAAATGATAATATGGAGATAGCAAAGGATGACACTAATAATAAAGTAATAAGAAAAGAAAAAGAATTAATAAGTAGATGGGAAAAACTATGATAAAAGAAACTATAAGAAGTAGATGGCGTAGGAGTAGTAGTAGTACAAGCTAGAAAAGTAAGACGCCACAATAACGAAACTTTCAGAAAATACAGAACTAAGATAAAAACAACAACAACAACAAAAACTCAAAGATTACCTGAACTAAAAGCAGCAATAAAAACCCAGGCTCCAAATGTTAATAAATGAGTCATGCGTAAAATCAACTGGAATGATTAAAATCCCCAACACACACAAAGTTCATGAGAAACATAGATAAATCTCACATAATGTAAACATCATAAACCTGCAGGCAATGAGTGGTTGAAATAAACCAATTTATGGAAATTAACATCACGCTCAAGATTTGTCTCACTTAATATTCTGCGGTGGTTTCGAGGGAGGGAGGGAGAAAGAGGGGAAAAAAATCCTCATTAACACAATTATTTCCGTCGCTCCTTATCCGGAAGCTGGGAAATTAAGCTTTATTAAATCGCCGGAAACGAAGCGTTAAGGGAGACGATTATTATTAAGCTTAAGGGAGGAACTACCGAGCTAGACTCAGATAATACGTTCACAGACTCCAAATTGTCTGGATTCCTGACTTCTTTTCCTTGTTTCTTTTGTTGTTTTACATACACTAACACGAGCTACTGTCAACGACCCGCCCAGACCACCACCCAGGATTGGAGGAAGTTGATGAAGAGAGATGACGAGGCAGTTGACAGAGTAATTGAGGAGTATATTTATTTTCTTCTGTGGTTCCGTATTTTGTTCTTATCCACCACAGAAATGCACCGAATGTATTAAGTAACTTTCAAGCAAATTAAGTTGATCTACAGGAGCTTTAAGTAGTACAAAAGGAACTTCAAGTAACAAGGCGATAATTGACTAATAATCACTAACTTCCAAAACATTACAGGAACTTCAAGTAACATTAGATATGATTAGAATTGGCATAAAACGCATGAAAACAGCCCCAAGAGAGAAACAATAAAGAGTATCAAAGTAGAAGGGCGACGTAACATCAGGGAACATCAAACCAGAGCCTCAAGTAGCTTCAAGTAGCAGTAAGTAGCGGAAAAGACACTTATACAGGATATTGAGCCAGATGCACTATGCAATCTCCTACTCCTTGTCTTCCTACCCCCGTCTCCTCCTTGTCTCATGTCTCGTATCTCATACTCCTCCTACCCCTCCTATTCTTACTCTTATTCTCCTCCTTGCCTTGTCCCCCAACCACTATACCTCTTCTCCCTTACCTCCTCATCCCTTTACATCGTTCCTCCACTTCCCCCTCCTCCTCTTCTTCACCCCCTTACCTCGTCTCTCCCCCCCCCACCACTACCACTTTCCCCCCTTACCTCCTCATCCCTCTACTTCGCCTCCCACTTCCTCTTCCTCCTCCTCCCCTTCACCTCCTAACCTCCTTCCCATCACCACCTTCTCCCCCCACCATCAACAACCCCCACCCTCTTATTGTGGCCAGCAATCAACTCCATCCACCCGGCAAAGAGGCATTGCTGGGTGGTCTTGCTTGTAGAGCGCTTGGCTGTGTCATTCTCACTGGTTATTCCTCGAGTTTCATAACACTGATGTTCTTGATGGAAGCAAATGCGTGTTATTAATGAATCGTATCGAAGTAACATGGAGGAAATGTGTTATTTATGGGAGTATTATGTTGCTGAGTATGTTATTTTGTCGTATTAAAATGAGTGAATGGGTAAGAAAAAAAAAAAAGGTAGTTTTTCGTCGTTTTTTTTAGTAATTTATAATCAGGGTCTATTTATTTCATCGTGGGTCTGTATTTGAAAGCATTCTCAAAGGTAGATAGATAGATAGACAGATAGATAGATAGATAGATAGATAGATAGATAGAGAGATATATAGATAGATATAAGTAAGAAAAACAGAAAGTAAGAACAAAGGAAGAATCACAAGAGGAAACACAAAAGTTACTAAGAAAATGGGACATAAACTATATAACAAAAAGAAAAAAGTACACACGAGAAACAAAGAAAATTAGGAAAAGGAAAATCTTCATCACAGAGACGAGTCATCAGCCATTCCGGATCTGGTCTGCGTGTACTGACGATATAAAGCCCGCAGTGACAGACAGACAGACAGACAGAGACAGAGAGAGAAGCAAACAGATAGACAGAAACACAGTGACAGAGAGAGAAGCAAACAGACAGAAACATAGACACAGAGAGGCAGACAGACAGACACGCAGGGACAGAAAGGCAGACAGACAGACGTAAGGAGAGAGACAGCAAAATAAAGAGAGATAGAAAAAGAACAAGATAGAGGAAGACAGAGAGACAGACTGCCAGACAAACAGACATACGGAAAAAGACAGAGAAACAGACAAACGGACACACCGACAGATATAGAAAGAGAACCCTATCATGTACAAATTTTTCCGTGATTATTACACGTAAATTATATAGCATTACCGTCCACTCATAATGCAGAAAAAAAAAAGATCCCAGGCTGTTAAGCACCCGATGGGATTCACTATAATTTCGCCCTTGGCTCACATCTCGTCAGTTGGGCTCGAGGAACGGGGTTGATGGATGTGTTGACAAGCGGTCGGGAATGGGGGGGTGGGGGAGAGGTTGGCAATTTGGTATTGTGTTGATGAATTGAAGTGATGATATGGACACTACTCGTACCCAAACAGACATTTTAGCTGCGATTATGTGAATGTGAGTGTATGTCTGTAACCCATATGTGTGTGTGTGTGTGTGTGTGTGTGAGGAAAGAAGGAAGGAAGGAAGGAAGGGAATAAGGGATATAGAAGAGATTAGTGAAGGAGAGATAGACAGACAGACAGACAGACAGACAGACAGAGAGGAAGAAGAAAAAATTGGAGGGAGTTATGCGTCATTACAATAATAATAACAGTAATGACAACAATAACGGAAATAACGAAAAAATAATGATACAACAATAACAATTATGGTAAATAACACGAAATAAACGGACAATAAAATGAGAAGGAAGAGAATTAAAGGAAATGGAAGAGAAGGGCTAAGAGAAATAGAATGAAGAAAAAGACAAAGTGGATCATGTAGAAGAGGGAGAAGAAAATGAGAGAAGAGAATGAGAGAAGAGAAAAGTACAAGAAAAAAAACGAAAATGAAAAAAAAGGAAGACATGGCAAGGAAATGGATGAAGGAGAGGAAGACGACGAAATGAATAAAGAAGAAGAAGAAAAAGTAGAAGGAGGAGGGAAGACGGGTAGCCTAGGCAGGTCTCATACGTCAGGGGGCGACGTTCATGCCACTCACTGTGACAGTAATGATGACGCCCTCCCTCACGCTACCCTCCCTCCCTCATGTTACTTCCTCCCTCCCTCCCTTCCACCGTCACGTTACTCCCTCCCTCCCACTGTTATGTTACCCCCTCCCTCCCTCCCTTCCTCCTTTCCTTCTTTCCTCCCTCCTTCCCTCACGCTACCATCCCTCACGTTACCCCCTCACTCCCTCCCTCTCTCTCTCAAATTATTCCATCTCTTCCCACCTTCCCCTATATTACTTCATCTCTCCTTATCTCCCTCAAGCTCCCACCTCCCTCCCTACTTCTCCGGTACTATACACTCCCTCATCGATCTATCATCTTCCACCCTCCTTCCCTCCGTCTCTCCTTCATATTTTCTCCTCCTTCTCTCATGCCACTACTCCTTCCATCCCCCTATTATCTTCAGATCTTCATTTCATCTCCCTAGTTACCATCTCCCCTCCCCCCTCTCCCAACATGCTTTTCATAGTTATATACAGTAGTTTTAAAATTAACATTAGCATTTTTCACTGCAATCTGTCGTCCCCCCAAAAAATTATTCAGTCATCAACGTATAACTAGCCAGCTACATTAGTAACTGGTAGAGTGTTCCAACATGAGCCTCTGGGTGTTGTAGCCTTGAGTCGCAGATAAATTATTATTTTTATTTTTAACGACAGCGATGAAATATTTTTTTTGTGCTGTACAGTAACTCCTAATACTAGGCTTGAAGTTGTTATTGAATGCGCTGTTGCTGTCACTGCTGTTGCTGTCATCGTGACTATTATTGCATCTTGTAAGAAAATGCATCCGGTCAGCCACCCAGAAACAGACAGCAGCAGTCCCCGCCTACAAGCTGCCTCTCAGAGCAAGGAGGACATCGGGGCGTTGTGCGAATATCTCCGAGGCGCGTTTGATCGGGCGGAAGACCTTCCAGATCTCCCTCTGTTGACGAATGGGGTCTTGGTGTGTGTGTGTGTGTGTGTGTGTGTGTGTGTGTGTGTGTGTGTGTTCCAGACCGATGGCAGGGAAGGATCTAAACCGCCTCCTGGACATCGTTTCCAGACTGTACCTCGTGCTGGAAGAGAGGTGGTGATGGGAGGAGGAGGAGGAGGAACAGGAGTAACAGGAAGAGTAAGAAGATGGAATACTGTGAAAAGAATAAAATGATGATGGAGACGTTTAGAAGGATGATAGAGAAGAGGAATGGATGAGAGGGTGATGAAGATGGTAGAAGGATGAAAAGGGTGAATAAGGACTAATAAAGACGAGCGAAGCTTCCAAAGGACAAAATTAAGAACAAGTAAAAGGATATACATGAAATGGAGACGATAGTTTGTACAGCGTCATCATCATCTCCACTGTCATCATAATCATCATCATCATCATCATCATCATCATCATCATTATCTTCATCACCACTACCAGTATCACCATCACCACCATTTCCTTACGTCTCCAGCCACTGTACACCTTCACTATCTCACCCCAGCCTTATAAATCAATTAATTACGTGATTAATAACAAAAATACTATGTATCTACCTCACCTGTAATCATGACTAACGCTATATTTTTTATCTCTCCCTACAGGTATGTGATTGATGGCAAACACGTGATTGACATTGAGATGATTGACAGGTAACGTGATTGAAGGTGTCTGGGGGCGTGTGGGAGGGTGTTTATGTCTCTGGTCAGGTAGTTATACAGAGAGGGTTATTTAATCCCCCTTCCCCCGTCCCCCCTCCTTTGTGGTAAAGTGTACGAGTATGCCTATGAACTTTAACACGTCTTATACATGTATCGTACTGGGATGAAATCAGCGTTTGTTTTAGTATAATAACGCATAAACATAAAAGGAATATTGATATAGAGATACAGACAGATTGATAGAAAGAGAGGTGAGTTAACTACAGCTACTTTGAGACATATTAATCGATATATGAATTCTTGGCAGTGGTATAATCTGAAATGGGGAATGACATCCACCACATATGTAGATTACTATAACTTTCCATTCTTTTTATCTTAAGTGAAGTCATAATAAAAAAATAAGCTCATCATTAGGTTGATTTGGTTGGTGATTAGACAAATTATAACTTCAATCATCAGTTGTAAATGAGAGAGATTCAGCGGTTATGTGGATAGAGAAATAGACTCTATAAAACACAGCAGTGATTATGTTTTTGTTGGAATATTAACGAAAATATAATAACGACTGAATGTTATGGAAATAAAATTGAATGAGTCTATGATTTATGACTATAACACTATTAATATACTTTTTATTATATATATCACCATATTAATGTTTGATAAAATGTTAAGAGCAGTATATGTAATCGTTTCTACACTTATTTAAGACGTTTTTAACGATTAATTTATGTTTGTTTATATATTTGTATCGCATTAATAACCAAATTCACGCAAAATGTTGCAATAACAAAATTTAAATCAACTTTGGATGGATTTCATCAGAGGAGAGTTTCAATCATACAAACAACACGAACATTAAAAGGTAAATGTGACAGCCATTACGAGTTACGATGCAACAAGCGATTGCCCTTAATATTGCGCTCATGAAAATGTTTCAACCTCATATTTGGGCAGTTTTATTTTGGTTATTTTTTCAGCCGGATGGCAGGCAACATTTGCAATATTTGTCAATGTAAAATTTGTTTATTTTAGGACCAGTGACGCCGATTTCACTCCCATATTTGTGGATAAATTCAAGCTCATGTATAATTGGCATTTCCTGATAAACTGCCATTAAAAAGATATAAAATTATATTTTCATTTGTGGAATTTAATGTTATGCTGCTGACGTCATTAGAGAAAGTTATTGGCATTATTGCAACTTTATGAAACATAAAAAAATAATTACTGCAGTTGGTAAATGTCATCTTAGCTGTCCAGGAAATATAATGTGTCCTTTGAAGACTAACTATATATATACAGTAAATATATATATATATATATATATATATATATATATATATATATATATATATATATATATATATATATATATATATATATATATATATATATATATATATATATATAAACTAGGTGTTATATACAACTACTCAATTAACCCCAACATTTTCATCCTTTGTATACGAAGAAACCTCCTTCTCTGACAGCCCACACTAATGTTGTCACTTCTTCTTCCTCGTAAGTAGCGGCCATCATTCCTGTGTTGTAATCATTGATGCTTATCTTGCTTTTTGTTGTGTTTGATGTTTTATTTTGGGACTCATCACCCCTCACCCCCTCCTTTATTCCTGTGGGGCTGACGGCGTGGCTGACGTGGACGCCGAAGGTCCCTGGTCGCTCGAGGAGTGTTGAGAGGTTACACCCATAAATATTAAGGGGGAACGTCTCCCTTGACAGGCGACTCCCCCTCGGCTTCCCCTCTCACAATGGACACCCCCTGGTTCCCCTTCTCTCTCTCTCTCCCCCTGGTTCCCCTCCTCTCTTCCTCTCCCTACCCCTCCCTCCTCTTCCTCCCCTCTGACGACCCCCACCGGCCTCACCCTTGCCCCCCCGCCCCGCCCCGCCCTGCCCCGCCCCGGCCCTAACCTCCCAGAACGGCAGCTGAGTTTGTGTTGCCGACTCACCAAAGGTTTTTTGTGTTTTTCTCTCCATCGATACTCCACATCAGAGCGCCTCCTCAAAGACCGTTTTTGTTTCCCTCTCACTCATATCTGTGACTACAAATATCGCTAAGTGCATCGTTGGTAAAGACCTTAAGACACAGGACTCGATATATCTCTAAGGGAAAGTGGAGTGAAATCTTGATACATCTACTAGTTCATCAACGTTGCCACTCCTCTCTCTCTCCTCCTCTACCCTCCTACACCAGACTTTCCTCTTCCCTTCCCCACTCCCGCTACCCCTCCTCCTCCCCATCATAGCTTCCCCTTCTCCCTCCTTCCCTCCATCCTTCCCTACCCCAGGAGCCGACTCCCTAGGCCAAAATCCCCCAGTAGGTGGTCCTTCCCCTGTGACATTGTTGGATAGAACTTTTATGAATTAGTGCGCCAGAGCCAAACAATGGAGAGAGACAGAATAGACAGCACAAAGCAGTTGGTTTCGCTCGTCGACTCCGGCGTATAGTTATGTAAAGTAGTATTTTGTGTATGGTAACTAGAGGCGATTATAAGTCTATTGCCGGGTTGACACTTCGGGAAATAGAAGTTTGTGATATCTACCTGTATTTTTTGTCGTCCCAGGTGTCGTTAATAATAAAAGGGAAAGAATCAAATAAATTCCGGGAAAAAATATAATTCCCTGAGGGAGCGAGGAACCACACGGAACTCTGTATTCCATTTGTCTTTATATCACAAAATTATACAGTTCGTTGTTCACCGTGACGTCACGCCCCACTGGTAATCTATAATAGCAACAACAACAACAAAAAATATATCGACCAGGAAAAAAAATTAAAAAATAAAAAGTTAACGACGATGGACATTGTTTAGTTTCAATAGAAGGAGAGTTGTTGCCCTGTGTAGTTCACGACACTGGCTTCTCGCATGTTGCACGCCACCCACCCACCCCCGTTGCAATGCCACAGGGAGTGTGTGCAATTGCTCCCGTGAAATGACTTTGCCACGGCCTGCAGTCACCAATGACAAGTCCTTAGGACAGTGGAGGGCCTCTGTCACAAAGTACTTGTTCTGATTACTCACTTGCGTGTTGCAGGCGATAGGCTCCTGTAGTTTATTACGTGTCCGGGAGGGAGGGTGTGTCAGGGGTCCGATGTGCTCCCTCATAATTATTTCTTAGTTATTTGCTTTCTTTATATATATATATATATATATATATATATATATATATATATATATATATATATATATATATATATATATATATATATATATATATATATATATATATATATATATATATTTATATATACCTGGATAAATATGAGTACGTACACATACTTACGCAAAGTACACATACTTACGCAGAATTGCAAACCAACATGACCGTTCATAAATCAACCAATTACTGTCGTTTTGCGAAATGTATACAACACGAAACCTAATACAGAAAATTGGTGGTTATGAAACACTGGTCTCGTTAAATAGTTTCTGGGATCTCTATTAATTGGTACCTTAGTGGCCGAGGGAACGATCAGTCAGTCTCACTCGTGTGTATTTACATTCTATCTTTGTGCTTGGCCATCTGTTTGTCCGGCACAGTGACTCCAGACGTTCATCTCAGGAAGAAATATGTAAACAAACCCTTCATTTTCTTCCTGGACCCATCCAGGTAGATGTCTTGAAGACTCTTATTCAAATGTAAGTGTCTGTTGGCAAACAGGTGGGAATGGTGCTCCAAGTTCCAGTTAAAAATCACCGACAACAGAGTTCCGTGGCAGTGTGCGATTAAAAAGTTTCTTCCGTGGTGATTTGTTACACAGGTATGTACTCTATTGTGGATAATTAGCCATTCCTGCTCACATTCTGCTGATGTGTGGTGCAGAGAACTTACGTCATGTCTTCAACTGTTTAGCATTAAAAGAGAATAACTAACTTTAAACTGATTACATATGTTCTATTTTTCGACACGGTAATTGCACGCGTGAAGCTGTACATCGTCTGTCTTAGTTTGAAGAGACTGTTATTTGTCATGTGATAATTACCACGGAGCAGGTGTTAGTTGGTTCAGGATCTTATGCACAGATTACCTCCAACATCTCGTCCATTATAATCTTCTTTTTAAACTGCACACACTCTTTAGCTCCTCTCCACACTAAAACTTGTCCTTACCGCTACTTATTGTCACCTGTAGGGTACTAAACACAAACAAACACACTTCACCATCCTCGACACCGGTCCTACTTCCACCCGAGATCACTCGTCCGCGAATTGTTGTTCGACACCACAACCGCATCCAGCTCATATGAGCACGTCCTGATCGCTAAAAGAACAGCCCAGTCCCAACCTTTGTAAAAATTATCAACAACTCGTAATCAACCAGTGTATTCACTCTCAGCCAATCTTACCTTTTTGCATTGTTACTATGTTGAAATCCCCTGTAGTATAATCTTCTCCTCACATTGTTATTACTCGTATATATCATATTTGTATTACATATGTTACTTGTATATTATTTGTCAATCAAGTGACCCATTCCCCAATTATGTAACTATATTTTCAGCCTTCCGGCTGCCATGCTCTTTCAATAAACCGTTAGTTATTATTATTATTATTACACACACACACACACACACACACACGCACACACACACACACACACACACACACACACAGGTCTCACCACAGCCATCCAGTCCTTCATTCATCTTATCCTTAAAGCACAGATATTACTCTTACTCCTGCCCCCGCCACTCCCCTCGTCTCAAGTCTTGCTCCACCTCGGGCCTGCCCCCACACGTCTCACCGACCCTTCCCGCCCCCCACAACACCCCGCCGCCCTCCGTCCCTCATATTATCCCCGTATGCAGCGTTCGTCGACTGCATTACGGCTATCGCTGTAATTTCCATCGCCTAATAACACAGCCGCGTTGCCGCATGATTTAGCACGTGGTTGAGCGGAGAAAAGAGCTAACCGCGCGCCTCCTTGTCGGTGCTTCAGTTTTATGAATGAGGCTTAAGATGCATAATTCCAAGCTGGATGTTCGGGCTGAGGCAAGACCTTGACAATAAGAAACACAACCCTTGACGAATCTAGCGATTACCCACTGGCCTGCTGGGAGAGACAGTGCTTACCCACAGCCTTCCTCTTGGTCGAGCTTCAAGCGCTTTCTGGCAGAGATATTGAACCTTAGGGAGCTATTGGTGAAGTAGTCTGGTTCTCTCCATTATATTGGAGGGTGAGTCGGGATTAGATTCTGGTGGTGGTGGTGGACGCTGGCTAAAGCTGATAAAGTGTCACTGTGATATTGTGCGAGGGTGAGTCTGCGAGGTCCTGATGTCCTGATGAGTTATTGTTTGGAGGTAGCAGCCGGCCCGCCCTAGTGATGGTGGTGGTGGTCCTCCCTGTTTGATCAAGGGATGCTGCTGGCTGACTAGCTCTATCTCTATCTCTTCTTGTATCCCCTTCTTCTTTGTCACTCCTTTCTCTTGTTTTTACTTTCTCTCTGTCTCTCTGTCTCTCTTGTTCTCGTTGTTATCTCCCCCTCCCCCCTGTCTGCACTCTGATGTTCACGAACTATTTCCTTCGATCTCAACTCAACGTGAAGAGAAAACTCATGGACATGAAATGAGATACATTAAGGTTGACGGGAGAAAAGATCAACGAAGTGAACGAAAGAGATGATGAGAGAAGATAAACGAGGCGAATGAAGAAGTTGATGAGAGAAGTCATACGAAGTGAAGGAAAGAGATTATTTTAGCCAGACGAAAAAAAAAAGGAGATGAAGTTTTCGCAGCGCTAATTTAACGTTTCCTAGATACGAAGATTAAAAGTTTTTACGGAGGAAAATGAACTACGAGGGTTTAAATACCCTGATAGGTTGCTTCAATGTTGGACAATATTTTGTGTATTTGCAGAGCAAAAAAATCTCTTAATTTCGTGTTTTTTTTGTTTATTTGTGAAAGCGAACGTATTGGTACTGCATTTCCTGAAGTTTATTTCGATACGATTTTCTGTGTATTTTTTCTTGTATATCCTTTAGTTATCATTGTGAGTTCATGTGTATATGCTTTCAATTATTTTGAGTGTCTTACTAATCAATGTTCACTTAATGTTATTGAGAAGTCGATGACGTGTAGAATAACTAATATTTTGAATGATATTATATAAAGGATCATGGGTGAAGATATACATATGAAATATTATGTACATTTTTTTTTCTCGAAATTAAGCTACTTTTATTCATAACACTCAATTTTGTTATTAACAGAATATATAAAGAAGTCCTGGAAACCAACTCGAAAGCCAAGAAAATTAATTTAGACTATTCTTGTATGTATATTCATGTGAAAGTAGACTAATTACCTAAATATTCGTAAACAGGAAATTAATGCATATAATTATCGCCAGAATCCTCTAAAATAAATAGAATAATCACGCCTAAGAAACTTCCACATTATACACAGGCAGAGTCCCGGTTCTCTATTGCCCCTTATGCATATTGTCTTCACTCACTTAACCTATCAACCGCCTGCAATGGTTGGTGCTGGGTAGTGTTGCAAACCCCCCAACTCACCCCACGCTCCCTCCCTCCCCTCTTGTCCTTATCAATCTCAAGTAACCAGATCGTTTGTAGAGTGCAATGCATCACTCAGTTATTACTGTTTATCAGCTGGTTATTGCAGAGTAGTATGTGTGTGTGTGTGTGTGTGAGAGAGAGAGAGAGAGGAGGGGTGGAGTGGGGAGACTAGTGGAGGGTGGTAAGGGGTGGTGGCGTGGGGAAGGGGAACATTGGGGTGGGTGAATTAGGTTTAGGATAGGGATGGGCGGGGAAAAATTAGAGTTGGTGGGTTAGGTTGGGGTTGGATGAGGGTGGGGGAGGGGATTTTGGTAGGTGGGTTGGGTTAAGGAGAGATGATTGCTGTGGTGAGGGGATATGTGGGTGGGCGGGCGGGTTAGTGGGTGGGCGTGTGGGAGGGGAGTTTAAATACGTATTTTGGGCGATTACACAAGGGGAAATTTAGTGGAATGGGATGAAAGACCCTTGTGGTACTGTAGAGGGTCAAGTGTTTTAGAATTGATGGTTGAAAGAAGGTGGAGCTTAGCAGAGTCGGAGAAGATGGGTTTTAATGGCATAGGAGGTTATGGGAGGTGAAGTTTAGTGGAATTTAGTATAGACGTTAATGAGATTTATTACTTTAGTGTAAACATTAGTTTCGTAATATCAAGATATAATAAATCACTGAATAACCGCTATGAAATACTATACGGAGAATTAACGCTCAAATGTTCATTATTTAAACCAATTCAATAATAGGAACATCACCTGTGTTCATCACGTAACATTTCTCATTAACTCACGTCGATTAAATGTAGATTAGATTAAGTAAATCATACACATAGTTATCCTTGTCTTGTTGTATGTCTCGTAAATACACACAGTAATAATAATAGGAAGTGATCATGTACCCACAATATAAAATGTCAATGGAGACACATAGTTCAATGGTAATAGTTATTGTAATGGTGGAGGTAGAGGCTGTCAAACTCTTTGCCAACTAGGATAGAAAAAAATATAAATAATATCTTGATCACTCAGACGGGAAAACATCGACAACAAAAACCCTACTGCTGTTGGAGATAACTTGAAAGACGACCCATGGTAAGAAGAAAAACCTCTGGAAGCGGTTTTATTCAGGGCTTAGTTCTTGGTGAGGGGAGAATGGGAGGGAGAAGTCTTAAGAGGAATCCCTTTACTCGTTCAGTCTGTAGTCTGTATGACTCTGTGCTGCTGAAAACCGGTAAGTGGTGTTTTGATATCTGGTAGACAAAGGTGACATAATTTGTCTTAGTTTTTGGCCATTGGTGTGTCTACTTATTGTTACCATCTCGTGTTAGGGGAAGGCTTTGTCGAGGTGCTTCTCACAGGTTTCATCTAAAACGTATACGATTTTTTGCATACTTTTGTACAGATGATTGGCAACCTCAGTTACTTCCGGTTTATTTTATTACTGGTGGAATGGACAGTTGCATTAAATAATCTCTGAGTGTATACAACGAAACTGCTAAAATAAAGGAATTATTAAATGCTCAGAGAAAAAGACGTGACTTCATATACGCCAGGAAGATAATGAGTGACAATTCCTTACAATATTTTGAGGCATCAAGGTTTTAACACGTGGTTGAAAACAAGTATACTCACTGGGCAGGTGTAAGAGGCAGCAGTGAGAGGAAGTTTGCTGTGTAACCTTGTTCCGTTTCGTATGAAACCTTAAGAGATACTGTATATGAATTAATAAAGAATACACTACGCCTGTACTTGGAGGTCTGTATAACAACTAATTTAATTATACTGGAGCGTTGACGCAAAGAGGATGAGTGTGAGTGGCAGAGAATGAGGTACACGTGTTGCGTGCACTTGTGATTGCGTGTGTATGACTTGTGCAGGGTGGTGTGTGCGTGTGGGTGAGAGCGGCCCTGCACGGCCCGCCCCGCTCTCCCCGCCAAACCTTCCCGTAACGACGATTGGTCGGCCGCGGTCACGTGACACGCCCGCCAAATACTCAAAAATATTAACCCAGCCGCCATTGGCATGGCTGCTGATTGTTATACCGGGCACCCATGATCTCACTAACGAGGTCGGGTGGACGGGTATGTGCAACAGCAGCCAGGTGGTCACAGTACCTGGGCCACCACTCGCTGGCACCGCCGCTCCTGGGGACACTAACCCCGCCCCAGTTTTCAACTCAATTAGCGGCCAAATGAACTAGACGCTTTTGTAGTAATTTTACGAGCGTCGAGTCCATAAAACGTGGTAGTCCATGGCGGTGTTTTGACAGGGGGGAAGAGGGGGGGGTCAGCACAGGTTGGCTGAGCAGCCCACCATGGGCGCAGAGGGGCACGTGTAGGCTGCTGCCCCAGGGGTTCAGCCGGTAGGGTGGTCACTGAGTCTGCCGTTGCCGGGGACAGGAGGACAGTGTGTGCCCTTGGTGGCCTTCGGCTGGTGCCCGAATGGTGGTAATGTGGTAGTGATGTTGGGTGAAGAGAGGGGCTGGCTGGCTTGGTGGTGGCTAAGCAAGGCAGGGAGGAGGGTGATGTAGTCCCCGGTCGGCCCCCGTGGTTGTGGCAGCAGCAGCAGCGGCGCGCGGCCCAGTGTGTCCCCACCGCCCGCCCCGCGCGCACCCACGCCTCGTACCGCCCAGCCTGGCCACGCACCGGGCCAGTCGCTAGCGTGGTGCCCCTCAGTGAACACACAGCCCCTCTCAGTGTCCAGTGCCCAGTGAGTGCCAGTGGCCCATACGGCGCCAACATAACTCACACCTTGGATTGTTGGTGCCTACTGTTCAAGATAACGCCTTCAGCAGGATTACTTACCCTCATCCTCCCACCCAAGAGGAGGAATCTACACATTGTAAGCATCTGTAGCTTGAAGACATATGCCCCACTTCAGCACTAGAGCATTTCCGGAGCACATCTTCTAAGAGTGAAGTTCTTCTGCATTATGAACCCCTTCCCCCAAACTTTGTCCAGCGAGTGACACGGCCAAGAAAATCCTGACCTCTGAGTAATGCACACGAAAATTGAGACAAAAGTGGCGCCATTTCACAGTCACTCAGCCTAAATTGAATCCATTTAGGGGGCGAAGTGGCGGACATTTGTTCACATATCCCAGCGTCTCAAGGGGGCGATGGTCCCGGATTTAATCTTTAACCAATTTTCTTTACGTGGAAAATATAGGAGCTTATTTTTTTAAGACATTA